>NC_051156.1:83848662-84028661 GCF_013339745.2 Dermacentor silvarum | reverse complement strand
CACTGGTGTCACGAACTACAAGGCATCGACATGAAGAATCACTAACCCCATACAGCACCAAAACTAACCTATTCAAGTTTTCATTTTTCCCGCGCACAATTAACGAGTGGAACTCGCTGCCAATATCATCAGTGCAAAGTATAAAAATGATTGAAAGTCTCAGGATTGATGTTGATTATTTCACTTATACTCCTTTTTGTGTGAATATTGAGATATCAAGGTATTATTACTTTCGTACTTTCCTGTACAAATTAAACACTGTATGACCTACACTGTATGTAAATGTGACTATGTATTGCCTTCACGTGTACACTTTTGCCCCTCCTGCTAGGGCCCAAGTCGGGCCTGCAGTATTTTGTAAATAAATAAATAAAATAAATAAAATCCTGTATAACTCTGCGCTCGCACGGTCGAGAGTCTGCAGCCGAGACTCTGAGGAAATTGCGTTTGATCTTCTTCTTTCTGGGGTTTTACGTGCCAAACCAGTTGTGATTATGATCGGTGAGAACCATGAATAAACGGCTCAGACGTCGGCCAAGTTCAAAAATTATTGAAGACAGTATTTCGGCTCCGGCGCAAGGGTGCCGTTCAACATGTGGAGTAAAAACGCTGAGTGGTCGGTCCTGGACGGCTGAGCGCGTGATATAAGAGGCGAGAGCACATCGGATTGAGAGTTTACATCGTTCATGTAAACTCGACACCATCCCAAACGTACCCCCGTTTTGATAAAACGTTCCTTCACTCAGCCCTCCACCTCAACTCGAGGAAGTGGATGGCAACGCCGCCCATCGATAGATGTGCTCACTGCACTTCATTGACGCGCCACGACGATTCTCGTGAACCATAGCGTCTTGTTTAGTCAAGGGGCAGCGCTGTGAAGATTTACGAAAATGACAAAAAAGAAATAGTCAAGAGGGAAAATCTGTCTGGAAATGCAAAGGGGAGTGTCTTGCTTTTTGTGTCCTGAGCTGGCTGCCTGAGCGCCAAAACATACTGAAGCAAATACGCACCACAGGATGAGGCATGTGTGTGCTGCAAAAAAAAAGGCCCGGGAACAACTTGGCATTTCTTAATGGAATGCCAAGATCTTGACCAAGCGAGACCCGTTCACCTACTAGAAGCGTTGGGATTCCAAGAAAATGAAGGATTTACTCGCCAGCTGTCGAGATAAGTAAAGACGTTTAAGGTATTCGGGCACAAAAAATCGGGGAAGAGCTTGATGGACCTGTAGTCGACTATTGTAAGCGCAAGTAATGGTACACTATAGTGGCATAGGTTTTAAATACGAAACTTAAGGTGGAGGTCAGATAGGCGAAAGGCTATATGGCTATAGATGTAGCAAAACTTGATTAAATCAAGCAGGCTAGGTTGTCCCCTCCCTGTTTCAAGGGGATGCCAATAAGCATCGTCATCCTTGTACTCGGTTGAGTAGAAGAAGAGCTTCGAGTGTAGGGTACTTTGAGAATACGAGGGGGGTCAGTGTTTCTACTTTTCCCTCGATGACCGTTGGCCATTTATTCTGTCGAAGAGCCCTGCTTGACAGCAAAGCCACTGACGCAGCGGTTTTCGTGTGGCCGCGTAGCGGTCGGTATTACACGTAGATCAAAGAACAGTCAGTAAACGCAGCCTGCGTCGAAGCCTCGAAATCGCTTTGGAATGTAATTATCACTGGTTGTAAAACAAAAGTGCCCTTGCGTATATCTCAATTGGATAGACAACGACTTCCTCGCGCTCCTTATTTTAGTCAGTAATTAGCGCAATTTCTGGTTTCTCACATCGCGTTTTACAGTGGGTACATGCTCGATGTGAGTTAGGAGGGGCCAAATCCACAAGCACTTTATGGATATCGAGTCCAGTACTTTTTGATTAACAATTATTTTAGTATCTTCTATGATGACCACGCTCGTGCATTACGGTTCTTTGTTTATGATTTCAAAGACAAACACGAATGTATCCGTACAGGAGAAGCATGTAGTGAATAATATGAAAAGGCTCGGGTAAAACGAAGCCTTCGCGAAATGTTGCATAGATATTGGGCGGTGGCAAAGCTGACTACTAGTAGTTTTGACGTCTGTGAGAACTTAAGTACTCAGCTTTTCTGTCTGGAGTATGAGATGCTCGGATCTGCATACACCTTGACTGGGTGTGGCCTCTTTAGTTATTTTATTTTTCACTCCGACACAGAGGTGATTGCCACAGATGAAGAGAAGACGGCATTCACCGATATCGACGTGGCGTTCCTAGTGGGCTCATTGCCTCGGAAGCCCGGCATGGAGCGCAAAGATCTGCTGACCGCCAACGCCAAGATCTACCAGAGCAACGGACGTGCTCTCGATCAGTATGCCAAGAAGTCTGTCAAGGTGGGAAACCATTAGGAAATGTCAGTGGTTTCGGCGCTCACTGATCTAAAGTACGCGGTTCAATCGTCTGAGTGACCAGAATGAACTGCAATATTTCACCCACTCACGTTCTGCATACGTTTAAAAAGGTAACGTTAAACACATTTCTCGGAAACCTGTCGTCGTTGTTGAAGCGTACAATGTTGGCTAATACTGCAATGAAGCTCGTAGATTCAGTGTTCTGCAAGACTGGTTCTATTTTCCAATGTCCTTCGAAAATGTTCATACGTATGAACATTTTAAACGGATATTGGAAAATTGTAGACTACATGAGAAAGTTTGAACATTATTGCTGAAACTTTCTCATGTCGTCTACAATTTTCTCCAAACTTCTTAAACTTTCTTGAATGCTTTGTTTTCGGTCCAACATACCAAACTCTACAATTTCCAGCCATGTTGTGCGTTTTCTTTTATTGTTCTAACAGGCCAAAAATTTGTGTAACTAACGCCGATATTATGCAGTTTCCTCCAATCGTATGCCAAGGTTGCCCGGAATCTCCTGCTTGTTCCTCCTATTCCATATAGTTTCCTCCAATCTTTTGCAAATCTGGGTCTTCCTCACTCAAATCATCTTCAATGTCTGAATTCCAGACCACGTCAAGTGTTCTTCAATGTACTATGCCTTCTTCCAACCTCCGTTTTAAGGCATGCGGTCTTGCTGAATTTTCGCTTGGGATCAGGTCAGCCAATACATTTTAGATATCAATGTTTCTACTAAATTTGTGACCACCAGATATCGCACAAGCCAAACAATAAGCAATTTGCTCCTCGCTGATGCCATTTAGCCAACATTTGAATTTCACACAACTTAAAGACTACATTATATGAATAATATCTGTAATATTCCCTGCACTGAAAAAATGACGATTAACGCCAATGACGGTGTTATTTCGCAGTGTCTCCAACTCTACCAGATTGGAAGTAACGCCGAACACTTGACTCTCACAGCTGTCAGACTGTTTAGTCATTAATAAAGTTGCATCGACTATTAAAAAGACGCATTACACAATATGTAGAGCGAAAAATGTTCAAATTAGCGGAAGTTTAATTTTTTGTGTTTAGCGCAGAAATTTCAAGAGAGAACGAACAGGAGACACACGGGAGCACTGTCTGCTGTCCGTTGTATATTGAAAATTCTGCGCTAAACACTATAAAAGCTGTCGTACCAACAAGGATGCAGCTCAACGTTCTAAATCTTTCCTTTAGTAATGACAGAATCCAGCATATGACTTCTGCCACGTTTTCTTGTTTTTTTATTTTTATCAACATCAATATATTTCATGGAACGAACACGTTAATTGCCTTAAGCTCAAATTGCATCGTGGAAATGGTTCACTCCGGTATGTTATAAATTTCATGCTTGACAAATTCAAAGAAAGATGTTTGTGTGGAACTTATACAATCTCATCTTGTGTACTGTTTACTTGTGCGAGGAACGACGACTACAGATCTCAACAGCCTAATCTCTTGCAAAAGAAATCCATCAATGCACTGGAAAATCTGGGTTACAACAAAAGCACGAAGTTATAACCGCTGAAAGTCAAGCTACTAACGCTAGAATAAATTGTATAAATCAAAGCTCGCACAGTACACGTGGCCAGACTTTTCTGGAGCATTGCAACTAACAAACCTTAAGAACGTTACTGAATCCCACTAATTAGGACTAACCATGGAATTCAAAGTTTAACGTACCAAATTTCACACTTCCTTAGCAAAAATAAGAATTTAGTGAAGCAGATTGATGAGGCCACTTCGACTGCAAATAAAATGCCTGACGAAGGAGAGTTACCTTCTTTAGGTTAAATATCAGTTTTCTTTGTTACGTTTTGCTTACAGTATATCAGGTCTTATACGTTTTCTTTGCTGGCGTGTTATCAGTTATTATAGTGACATTTTTGGTGCTTTCAAGTTCAATCGAAGCACTGCGTCGGAATAACCTGTTTTGTTTTTACATACCCTGCTTTCATTTGGGCTTAACTGTGGCGCACAGGAGTCAGGACCCTAGACAGGAGCCATGAGCACCTATAGTCCTGTATCATTTTGTGTTGCTTAGATGCAGGAAAATCAAGAACTGTTGAACAAAAAATTTAAAAATAATGGCGGAGATGACGCGCTTCTGTCGCTGCGGGGTTTCAGTGTGGAGGCAGAGATAGTGCAGGGGCATGCGGAAAGCACGGCGCGAGCCGATTTCCTATAGTTCATTTGAATAGCCACAGCAAAAAAAAATATATATATATATATGTATATATATATATATATATATATATATATATAAAAGGAGAGAGATAACTGAATTGTTCCCAGGCGTCTTCAGACTTTTATTCAGGGATGACAACGAAATGACTATGGAACAGCAATCTTTAGCGATAACAGTATTTATGCCGATGTTGGAGAAGAACCCGCAACAGCAGAAAAACACTACTAGTACTACTACATCAAAGCGGTCCTTTCCACGGTTACCGTCCGGCATTCAACCTCCGAATAAACCGGTAGGGGATTAAGATTGTTGAAACAATAATGAAAAAAGAAACGTTACCGTCATCTTGCTGAAAACAAGGAACTTCCCCAACTGCCATCTGAAGAATATAGGAAAAAATTCATCGACGACTACGACACTCTCTAATGCGCATTTTAAGCGCAGCTGTTTAGGTGTTTTGAATTCGCGATATATTTTGGCAAAGAATTTCATTCTGAACCACAGGGTCCTCTCGGCGGCGGTGCTGAGCTTCTGCTCAGCCAGCTCGTTTAGCATCAGCGGCAGATGAACCATTTCCACCGGTTGTGTCGCTCATTGTTCACGAGTAACGCGTGGCTCGCGCGGAGCGCATTCTCTAGCGGCGGCAACGAAGTCGAAGTAGCGCATGCGCAGCGGGTCCGGAGCCCACGCAGTGGGTCCGGAGCGCTTCGTTTCCATATATGGTATCGGTGGACACGCTCGCCGCATGCTTGGTCGCCGCCATGGAGCACGTCTCGTGCGGCACTCCGCTTTCGTCCTCACCCTTCCGCCATACTCTCCTCTTCCGTTTTCCTTCTCGCCCTCTCTTCGCTATCGCCGTCTTTCCTCCTTCGCTGTGCTCGTTTGCTCGGTAACGCCGAGGGACGCAGACGCTCAAGCAGGAACGCGCGCCTAAGAGGTGCGCTCTAAAAATGTGTCCCCTCCGTGTCAATAAATTTTCATGAAGTAAAGGTCAGCTTATCAAAAGAACTAGACCTAAGCCAACTTTTGGTTGAAAAAAAATCGAGCAGTACCAACGCACATCTTGGAATCTAAGATTGCAAGAAGACGTTGATCAAATGCGATAAGTTTGTCCGTTTCATTCCTGCCTCTCTAGTGCAAAAAAGAAAATGGCGCCCGCGCATGCCCTCTCGCGCACACGGGATACGCAATATGACAAAAGCGGCGATCATCTGTCAGAACTCGTTGACGTTGGCACAACGGAAGTATACGTGCGATTGTGACATACTAGTTAGATCATCGGGCTGCTGTGCTGGGTGACCAGGTTCTATCCTATCATCGGGCACGTAATTCAAATTTCTTAATGCGTGAGCTATTCGGTGATACAGCAGCAGCGCCCAGGAACCACGGTAAGGAAAGTCAGGTAGACTTCACAAAGAAAGCGTCCCTTTAAAATAGAAAGAGATAAGTCTTGAGAAATGGAAAGGAGAGCGAGTTTCAAAGGCCTACTATGCAATTCACGATCGTGTCCCGTTAACTAAGCTTAACCAATGAGCACTTAAAGAGGGTCAATTTTTACATATGACATTTTGAAACTAGTAAGCTGATCGTGGCAAATTTCAGAATTCCGCTAGTGTGATTGTAGCCACCTTTGGTAACTGCTTGCAGCTGAAAAATGCATTGTCTGTCAAAGGTATATACGATTTCTTGACCTGAAGTTGGTCATTTCATGTGATCGCTTCATCGTAGATGTATAGGTCAAGGCATAAAAAACGCTTTTACATTACAAATCGGGGGATCCTGCAATAATTAGCAGGATCAACACGAACCTACATGCTTTGTAAGTGTCGTGAAATAATATGCTCTCCTTACGTTCAAGCGCTTTCTTGGAAAGCGTGTCGGCCGTTTGTTGAATGAAGCTCACCCAGCAGCTCTGAAATTTGCCGCGGAAGGAACGATTGAATGTGAATGATGGATTTGACTATGGCGATGGGGAAATGAAAGGAAAAAATAGAACCAATGCATAAGAAAATTTAACCTAGTAAGAGGAGGAGTGCGCAGTCCAGGCACACCAGTGGTTAGCCGCTTCACAATGGCTGCAGTTTGTCTTCACGATGGCAGCAATTTGTCAGTTTCTGCTCAGTGCATCCTCTCCTCAGTGCACTATCCCAACTTCGTGGCTAAACACGTTGCTTGAGATAAGACAAAGAACGGTTTAGGAAGAAAAAGCAACACTAACAAAGTCAAGCCGACAAGTTTTCTACGCGTGTCCTGCGCTCGCGGGCATGTATATCCTTCACGATGGCAGCGGGAAACCAGTGTGTGCACAGGGTTGTCAGCATTATGCAAGAGGTCTGTAGGAATCTACAGCTGGCACAAGCTTTGCGGCGCAGTTAAAACGTTATTCGACAAATGAATATTACTGCGAAATAAACCAGAAAGCTGCATGTCGGAGCTGGACGCTGATGCACCTTTCTTTTCTTGTTTTGTACACATCAAGGACGCACACTGAGCTCTAGCGTAAATACTTAATTTTACGTCAGAAACGATGGTGCAAAATACACGCGACCGGAAGTTTTGTGGAGTAACAAACACACTTCTCGTGTACGGATGGTTTGCACAGGTTCTTGTGGTGGGTAACCCGGCGAATACGAATGCGCTGATCTGCTCCAAGTACGCGCCGTCTATTCCCACGGCGAACATCTCAGCCATGACGCGTCTCGACCACAACAGGGCCCAGGCACAGGTCTGTTTGCACTTGCGGTATTCTGGTGTTTACCTTTCTGGGAAAGTTGAAGTACCCGATTGAGATTTATGTGCTAATGTGTTCAATGGAAATCCGGGAGGAGGAGGAAGCATCACGAAAAGGAGAGTTAGCGCATTCCGAAATGAAGCATCAAGAACAAAGCGTTTTATTGCGATAGCAATTATATGGACACTCAAAAGCAGATTTCTGCCGTCGGCGTCGCCGTCGCCGTCGCCGTGAGGTTCCGTATGACGTCAATGGAGATGAAATCGTCACCGTGGTGGTAAGTGGTTCTTGAGGGAAAGGGAAAGGTTGGCGCTATCTTCTGCAGCCCTTGAGGGAGCACGGCTCAGCGCCAATCGCGCGCCGAACGCTGTATGTGCGAGTGAAAGGGCGCGAGGGACGCGCGCTTTGACGGGGAGTGAACGCACTGCGGAGAACAAACGCGCGTTCTGCACCGTGCTCACTTAAGGGCTGCAGAAGTAGGCGTCTGTTTCCTCCTTTACAATCACCATATATGTAGAGCAAACGCGCCTTCTTCCGACGCGCGACAGGCCGTGGGGGAGGGGGGGGGAGGATGAGAGAAGGGAGGCGACGTTTAGCTGCGGCACCAAGTGCCTATTTATATCAGAGGCTCCGGCAACAGTCACCAACGCCGCACGCATTTTGAGCGAACGCGGGCAAAACGCCGACGGCGTCGACAACAGTTCTGCGTGTTGCCGGTGCTGCTGCATGTCCAAGTTTATACAGCTGATAAAGCTGCTATCATTACTCCCTATAGCTCTCTTCAAATTTGCTATCGCAATTGATGCTTCGCCTTTCAGGTGAAACTGCGACAACTTTTTTCTTGTAACTTCAAGCCAATGTATAGCAATTTACGGACGCTTGAGGCGCGTTTGTTCCCGTATCTGCGATGCATGCGCGGCCCGTGCGCGGAATGGTCAGACGGTCTTGATAATAGCGACAGACGCGCAGTTCGTTTGCCTGAAAAAACGTTGAAGCGAAAGGAACGCACCACCACGCTCTACTTAAGGATTATTTATGCTCGAGCCGCACGCCGCACCGCCTGCCTGCCGCACGCGTGCGGCGCTGCTAAAAACCACACTGCCGTGCAGATTTCGGTTTACACTGCCTGTGCGGACACAGTCCGAGGAGGAACACCCTCCGAGGAGGTCCAGCGCCATGCTACACCTTGCTATCGCTTTCAAAGCTTCGCCCTTAGGGCAAAACTGCCTGTATTTCTGTTTCATATGGCGCGCTATAAACCCACCCTGCTAATGTGTGCTCTACTGGCTTGCTCGCTCGCAAATTAAACGCTCATTCGGTTCAGTTATTCGGTAATAAATCCACTGCCGCCATACCGCATGTTAGCCTCCTAGTTAGCTTCAATGGTTATAGTTGAGCGACTGCGCCGGAAAGGTAGTGGTGGCGGGTTTCCTCACGGGACCAAGGCGAGCATCGAAGGTATCTTTCTGAGGAGCCCACAATTGGTCTCCTTTGCCGCCATGACTGCTTTTATTTTATTGCTATAGTATATATATTGACACTCGAGACCCATTCGCGACGTCGTCATTGCTGCCGCCATGATGTTACAGTATGTATGGCGCACGTGCGGCCCACGCATGTAGGCTTAGAAAGCCCCCAGAGACGCGAGAGAAGCGCAGTGTGTTTGGCCTAAAAAAAATGATCAGGGGTGCTATTGTGGACATTGTGAAATTCCGCTTTTATTTTAAATGTTTGCAATGGCAGCATTATGAGCCAATCAGAGAGGTCGTAGAAGCCCTCTGACCTCTCTGATTGGCTCAAAAGGCAGCTATGACACGATTTGGCAATATGGCGGAATTTGACAATGTCGAATTCGACGCTGAGCGTTGCAGCCGCAGGACAGCTGCTGGAATGAGCGTTGTGCGCAAACTCCTACTGTGCAGCTGTCTGCACATCACAACGAAGTGTATGCATGGGTCTGAGTAAAACGAACAGAACACTTCAAGCTTCAAAAGCTGACGGTTTTTCTTCTGTCTCATCTGGTGCACCATTGTTGCGGAGAGACACCTGCGACGCCGCCGCTTCCTCATAACGCCAGCGCAGAGGGCCTGATAGAGATTTTAGGAGCGAAGCTCCTTATAGCGGCACCCGTTCCGTCCCCGTCGTAGTAGTAGTAGTGTGTAACCAGTCTGAGAAAAATGAGAAAAAAATTCCGAAGTTGTGTCCGTAGCGCGGAATCGAACCAGGGACCCCAATCGAACCAGGGACCCCTCGCTTTCGAGCGCGCGGCGTTAGCCCACTACGCCACGAAGCGCACATAGACACACGCACCACGATGGCAATAAATACCCAACATTAACGAAAGGCAGCGTTTCTAGCGCGTTTCTAACGCGTTTGTGCTAGCGCGTTACGGCCCGTGTAAGAAGCTGGTGTAAGACGCTGTGGCCTCTCCGCCTTACCTTCAACGCGTTTCGAACGCGCTGCCCAAGGCGGTGGCAAGTCAAGTTCAAGTCGAGGAGCGTTTATGAATACGGGGGGTATACTCTCTCAGCAGTCATGTGATGGCGTCGGCAAACGCGGTGCACGTTCCGGCATGTGTAAATGGCTGCGTAAGACGCTGTGGCCGCTCCCCCTTACTAGAGAGTACTGCACGTTTCTAACGCGTTTGTGCTAGAGTTCCCTTAAGCGGGAGATCCGATGATTCCCTCCGGAGCTTCGCCCACTCATCATCATTCACCCCGTGGACATGCTGTGATTTTTTTAGCGTGTCCCGTGCTACCGTAAACGCAAGCGGACTGGGCGTTTTACCGGATGAGCGGAAGCGCAAACTTGAACGGCCTGCACGGTGCGGCCACCTGGTGGCGCAGAGCTCAACCAGACAAACACAGAGCTAAAAATATTGCAGCAAACAGGTGTGTCGTACGCTGATTGTGTAAGTTTTCGGCAGTGGCGTTAACTTGTTCACGATTATGCCGCTGCCGAAAATTTACACCATCAGCGACGTCGAATACGCTTGGTAACTGCAGCTGTGTGTTTTGTCTGGTTGACCTTTGCGCCACCAGGTGACCGCACCGTGCAGGACGTTCACGTTTGCGCCTCCGCTCCCCCGCTGTTCCGCCCGATCTTCCATCGTGTAGCGGAATGCCGGACACGCTAAAACTCTAATTTGTAGCGTGTACGGTATTCTGTCAAACGCGGGCAGTTTGTGTGGATTACCGGCTGGGCGGAGGCGTAAATGTCAGCGGCTCCACTCCAGCCGCTCACGTTTACGCCTCCGTTCAGTCGCTAATCCACTCCAAACCGCCCATGTTGGCGCGAATAACGGAGGCGCTAAATCTCTATCGCCATTAAAATAAACTTCAATGGGTGCTGCGAAGTGTGGCTGTAGACTGTGCAGCATAATGGATGCACTGACGTCTCCGCTTGTCCCGTTGCCGCTGTCTATGATGATTTCTCTGCAATGTGATGTCAGTTTGCGCTGCTTTCTAATATGATGTTTTCATCAACAACCCGATGACGAGATCATAATTTTAGTTAGTATACGAGAGGGAAAGTAAGCAATGAGGCAGAAGTAGTCGCGCTGTGTGTGTAAAGCGAAGATGAATACGTCGCGCCGGCGACACCAGGACGTCGTAAAATCTGCCACCTGTGCAGTGCGGCACGTTGAATGTGGCCCGCATCGTGGTGGTCAGCTCGATCAGCTGTTGTCGCGGTGCATGCGCATAAGTGCGCTGCGTTCGAGCGCTCTTTTGTTTGGCGAAGACCCACACTCTGCACGCTCTTTTCAGTGTAAAGAGTGAGCGAATCTAAGAAGCAAGCTTTGCAGTTTATCGAGAGACCTAGTTCGGCATAGGTGGCGAAGCTTTCCTGCTAATTTCGCATTCCGAAAACTTACGTTACATATTTTGCACTCAGGATGTGCGCAAGGTGACTGCTGCTTAGCTTAGCCATGGTTCTTGCAGTAAGTTGCCCATCGCTTCTCTCGTAGAGAACAGAAAGGAGAAAAAAAAGAAACCGAAGGATATGCTTACAATAGAAACACGCGTTTGCACACCATGTGCAGGTTTGGCCTGTGGTGCATGGCCTGATCGTAACTGGTTACTCTCCGCTATCATCGTATCACCACTATGGCCGCTGTCTAAACTAATGAGAGAGGGAAAATGTGTTGCTGTGTAAACTAATGTCAACTCACCTTTTGCGAGAGTCCGAGCCCACTTCGTAAGTTCCTCTATAGTAGAAGTATATATATCCTGATTTTTACCTGGTCAATACTGTGTTTGCCTCTGAACTGTGCATTTCCTTCAGACACTGATATGTGATACAATTGCTTCGATAATTCTACAGTTAGCAGTGTCTCTTTAACAAGACATCAGTTCCTTGGCGACGCTGCTGCAGATTTCCCTAAAGCTGAAGGTGTCAAGTGCTGACGTGCGGAACGTGATCATCTGGGGCAACCACTCGTCCACCCAATTACCGGACATCAGTCACGCCTTCGTGACTCTGGGTGGCCGGAACGTCAGAGTCACCGATGCCATCAATGACGACGGCTACACCCAGAGCGAGTTGCTCACCGTACGTGACACTGTTTTCACCGACGCCATCTTATACATCAGCTGCCCGGTATCAGTACGAGTGGAACACACTCAGTTGTCGGGCGACTGGCAGTGCTCGATTGTTGATTTTTACAGCGAAGCGAAGCGTTCTGGCGGATCGCGTCCGCGGACAAAACGACGACGCGTGCAACAACAATTTTCGGCGGCGGATATATATCGGTTTATGCATAGTGCCTTAGCACAGGTGTCAAAACAGATGATGGATGGCCCATTGTTATACTCCTCGCCATTGCCGATGCCTCTTTCACAAGTGTCGCGATACTCGGCGGCGGCACTTCCTACTAATCATTGTGCCAATCCTTTCCACCAATCTTTGTGTCTCATGACGTAGAGATCGCGCTAGCGCTGTCATCAGCAGTTGCCCTTTGGACTCGCTCTAGGACGGACACTCGTTTAACCGCATATTCCTGGATCCTGACGTCAGGATCCTGACGATGTCGTGCAGTGTGCCGCGGCTAGCAACGCTGTGGCTCATACGCTAGTCTATGATGATGGAACGGACTTGGCGCAGCAAACGCACCACTTTGCCATCGCGCCGGGCGATGGCAAAGTGGTGCGTTTTCAGTGGTGCAAGTGGTGCAGTTTTCAGTTGAGGTGGACTACTTTCTCTGGAGCTTTTCATAAGTGCATTGCCTGCACTTGTGGCTCAACCATGCTAACTCGTAAACGCATACGAGCTTCCTGCGATTTTAGTATTTTAGTAGTGACGGCATTGTTCATACTGTTTTCTACTTGTCGCATTGGGAGGAAGGCATGTCAGTGATGCACTCGGGAATGCTTAAAATTGGTGACCATCAAATACTTCTCAGTTAAGAAGCACTTGCTAGCTTGGTGGTTGCTTTCGATCACACTGATACGTAAACTGAAGTAGTAGATGCGATATAAATGTGGTTACTTCTGAGGTATGCTTCCGCAACTTTATTTTTAAGGCAAAGCTTTCTTCGCCTGCTGTCTAGTTGCTGTTGATGTTTATTTGTTGAAAACGGGCACGATCTCTTCTCTTGGTATGTAGCGATTGGAAAGGAAGGGCCCAGGGGGGAGAAAAGGGGTACTAGAACAGGGCAAGTTAAAATGCCCTGGCTCTTTGACGAACATGCTGAAGACGCTAAATATAGTCAATAATCATATTATATAAATTTACTAAAGCAGACCGATCATAGTCACAGCTTCGCTGGCTTCCATATTCACAGCAGCGGAAGGGTTCAGAATTTTTGTTGAAAAAATCAACGCGTGCCACAATCAGTAAAATTAACGTTATTTGGCGCCCTTAATTAATTGGGAACCGTATTATACGGTCGCCATCTGCGCATGATGTTTGGAGAGACTACGCCCTCCAAGTTACATTATAAGGTAACGAAGTCAATTAGAGGATCAGAACTGTCTTAAGGGGCGTAAATCATCAACTGAGGTCATATTTCGGAATGCTACCATACTCCGACCTTCACATAGGTAGACGAATGCACCTATGAGACTTAGCCCTAATTAGTGAGAGAGTGGGCGTGAATCTCATTATGAGCGATCACAAATAAGTAGAGGGTGTTAGTCCCAATGTAAGTGCCGAAATTAATCCGCGTAGGTTTGTTAGTCTGAGTGGAGTCAGTGAGACCTGTATATTGAAGCTTGTGTGCACATGCAGAAATTTTGTACATTGCCCTTCGGCTAACTGTCAAACTTCACCGCATTGTACCTATATATATATATATATATATATATATATATATATATATATATATATATATATATATATATATATATATATATATATATCAGTGAAGTAAAGAGTAACTGGAGCCGGCACAGAAGTAGTTCAAAAAATAGAAGCACGTAGGAAAAACATAACAAGATTTTACTGACGTTTCGGCCGGGCTCCGGCCTTCATCAAGAGTGCGTGTACAAGCATACAGAGCTTAATTTATACCTTTTTGCCGTAAGAGTGAAAAGAGACAAGAAAAAATACAAAGTGAAAAAAATAAATAAATACAAAGTAAAAAAAAAAGAATACAACGAACACGTAAATGGAAAACTGCGCTTGCACAGAGTGGAATTATTAAAAAAAGGGAATACAACAAGGCTGTGAAAACAAGCTCCTAAATCGTCAGTAGCCCATGACCACAGGTGTGCACAGATTTCCTGTTGTCATGGATGTCAACACGTGCAATGACTCATGTCAAAGTCATCAAAACGATGGGCATGTACAGGGGTACAAAGTTGGGCGTGCATGGAGTGGGATTATTGAAAACGTATTAACAAAGAGCATGCGGGCATCACTGACAGGATTTAGTGGCGTCGTGAGTGTCTACACATCTGATGGCTCATGTCAAGGTATATCAAAAACAACGGGCATGTACAGTGGTGCTATACAGGGGTACAAAGTTGGGCGTGCATGGAGTGGGATTATTGAAAACGTATTAACAAAAAGCATGCGGGCGTGACTGACGGGATTTAGTGGCGTCGTGAGTGTCGACACATCTGATGGCTCATGTCAAGGTACATCAAAAGCGACAGGCATGTACAGTGGTGCCATAAAGGGGTACAAAGCTGCGTATACATACAGTGGCATTGTGAAAAACATATGAACAAAAGGGATGCGAGCGGTCGCTGCTGCCAGTATTTATAGCGGTAAGTAGTTCCACTTACTTTTTTCGCAAAACGCTCTTGTATGCATTGAAGCACAAAAGTAACTGGGACGCCCATATATATATATATATTTCAGGAGACAACCCGAACGTTAACAGCTTGCATTTGGCAACGTAGAGAGGCTACATCCTTTTTATTAACACGTGTATTTACGGCACGTAGTCGTAACGTCATTGTTGCGTTATAGCAGAATTTCGGTTTAGAATTAATCTACTGTTGTAACGCCGCAAGAAAGTTAGGAATAAGTGCTGTAAATGCGAATGTTGTGTTGTTAGAAGAGCGTGCCGTTTTACGTTGCCAACTGAAAGCTGTTGAAATTCGGGCGGCCTTTTGAAATACCATTTTTAGAAGTGATGCCAATCTAGAAATGATGCAATTGCTCGTTATTTGCGGTGAAGCTCGACAGATCGCCGCAGGGGCAATGTCGAAAATTCCTGGATATGGGCCTGCGTGAATTTAAATGAGTCTGACTCATATGGGACTCTCATTGTTTTTGAATCCGAAGAGTACATACCTGGCTGAGCTCACATGATCCCGAGTGATTCTGACTGTGTCATTGTATAAAATTATATATATATATATATATATATATATATATATATATATATATATATAAAGCACCATTTAATAAATTGTGCAAGCTCTTTCATACGTGACAACCGCTTACCTTCAAATACTAAACGGTTCCCCACTTTCACCCACGCCCCTGGACACTGACATACAAATATGCCCGTCCTGGTGACGTTCATGACTTACACGGGGTGACCATTATTAAGTTGTACGAAATTTTTAAACAGTCGCCTCTCGCAGATAATAGTTCTAGACCTTCATCTGGATTATTCAGAGAGGCAGACATTGCTCGCACGAGAAATGAAAACAGATACTCCACTAATTAGCATACGTTCGCTAATTAACTTCCTAATTATTTACTTTACGACATATATTGCAATTTACTCATTGTAACCGGTGAACTTGCAAGGCGTATACAATTATAATGAATTTCCAGAATCACATCAGTGTTGAGATATGCGCCGTGGAACTCGCCATAAAAGTGCACTGTTGTTCCACTTACTTTTTTCGCAAAACGCTCTTTCATGCATTGAAGCACAAAAGTAACTGGGACGCCCATATATTTCACTCCAGTTTCCAAAATAATATCTCGGAACTGGTGTCATCCTGGAAATTCCTTTCAAGTAGATACATCTTGCAAACTCGTGGTTTACAATTAGTAAATTGCAATATGTGCCATAAAGTAATTAATTATTAAGTTTATTAGTGAATTTCCATGACTTAGTTGAACATCTGTTTCGATTTCGCGTGCTAGCAATGTCTGTCTCTTCGAATTTTCCAGCTCAAGGGCAATAATGATGCCATCTGCCACAGGCGATTTTTCTAAAATTCAGTAAAACTTGAATATGATCACCCCATATATGACTTCTAATCTAGCAGCCGTCTTTACCGTGGGCTGGTGATCTCGTGTCCTGGTGTGTTAATATTCGGTGTCCAGCGAGTTTCAGCCTGCAAGTCTGATAAGCCCATGACCCCATTAGTCTTTTACTTAGGTCATGTTTCCGTCAGCTTATGTCAGCCCATGACTTTGTGAGTGGCCTGGAGTATGAACCCGCGAATCTGTCACTTTTAGCAAATTGGTGATTCCTTGAATTTTATGAGTCATTGCTTTAGCAGTATCTGCATGAAATAGTCTTGGTAGCGGCTCGGTGTCGGCGCGGCCCCTTATCACCAATTCATCTGTAAAATAAACGCACCCCATCGTAACAATATATATTGTGAGACGTCGGCCGATGCGATGCCTTTATTTCCGAGCAGCCGCCTGAGTCCAAGAAGAAGCACCGCACGAGACAAAAGATGATGATGAGTCGTATGTACAAATGACGACGACGATATGCACAAATAGCGCTCACACAAGATGATGAGTCGTATGTACAGATGACGACGACGATATGCACAATATGCGCTCACAATATATATATATATATATATATATATATATATATATATATATACGCGAAGAAAGGGAACCGGGAGACCCGATTTATTAATCATATTATAAGAAGCCACCACACAATTACACCAAGGACAACATAGGGGCAATTACTTGTACTTACTAATTGAATTAAAGCAATGCTAATTTAATGGAAACGAAAATGGATGAAAAGAAAGTCAGGCAAGTTTGCACTCGGTCGCGCAAAGCTTAGGCACAGCGATGCTTACTGGCTGCTACAGCTAGGTATGAACTTGGTTGCCTGCTAGGTCTTAACTTGGTTTAACTTAACTACGAATGTAGGAAGGTATTCTCCAGCGATCATTTTTGGAGGTTTCTTCCCTTTCGCGACATTTCGCGTGAATAGCGCTGGACGCGTGGGCGCCTACGAGCGACAGCGCTCCTGGCATGCCACTAACGCAGGCAGGCTAACCAAGGTTGGCACAGTGCCAAGAACGCTGCTGCTTGCAGACGCCGAACGCGATTGGAGGCTAGCCGCTCGAGATTAATCGGCCAGCTTCGCTGTGTCTTGAGCTTTGCGCGGCCTAGTGCAAGCAGCCGATAACTCGCCACGAGCTCTTAGCTGCTCTGGGCCGCACGAAGCGACGCAGTGCACCGGGGTTATATGGTATCACAGTCCAAATGCTACGGAACCTGGCTCACCCGGAGACAGACCGGCTGCTGGACTACTTCAACGACATCTGGCAGTCTGGCTGCCTTCCAGAGGCACGGCTGATGGCTGTCGTTGTCCCGGTCTTGAAATCAAGAAAGTCTGCCACGGCGCTCACCTCCTACAGGCCTGTCTCCCTCACCTCGGCGGCCTGCAAGGTGTTGGAGTCTGAGCGTTGGCGAGCCTCGAGTGGATAGCACGAGCTTTCGACTTCTTCCCAGAACAGCAGAATGGATTCCGTCGTCACCGGTGCCCTGCTGACTCCATCGCGGACGCAGTGTCATCCCTGGAGGACGCGAGGCTCGGGCGAAGTGGCACTCCTTGTGCTTCTTGATGTGGAAAGCGCTCTTAATGGCTTGCCTTACCCGGTCATTGAGCGCTCTCTAGACGATCTTGGGGCTACGGGATGTCTCCGGCGTTTCGCCACGGCCTTTCTCACAGGGCGCTCCCTTTGTGTAAGAGTGGGAAATGCTGTGAGCTCCCCACGGCGGTCTATTCCGGAGTGCCTCAAGGATCCGTCCTGAGCTCCTTTCTTTTCAACTTGGTGCTGGCGTCTCTCCCTTCTGCCATTCCAACAGACCTCGGGCATCGTGTCTACATTTCCGTATACGCCAGTGATGTAGCTCTGTGGACGCGGTTTCCCACTAGAAGCCTTCCAGCCGTGCGGTCCTGGTTGCAGCATGCCCGGGACGAAGTTGTTTCCTACTTCCTATCAGTGGGCCTCTCTGTATCGTCCACGAAGACAGAGGCCCTTCTCGTCCATCCCAGCTTGGCCTTACGCCGTCGAGCTGTTCCGATGGTGCTGGGCGGAAACCACATACCATGGAAGCGGGTCGTGACCTACTTGGGCCTGCAGATAGACCACCGGCTCTCGTGGGCGGCAGCGGTCAATGCGCTCTTTGCTGAAGTGCTGAAGGTCCAAAAGGCGGTTGGCCGTCTGCTCCTCCATGGCAGAGGATGCACACTACAGTAGGGCCTACGTCTATACACCGCCGCGTCTACGTCAAGGCTTCTGTATGCACTCCCCCTCGTGGCCCTCCCACGGGCTCGTGTAGACCACCTGGAGCTCCAGCACCGTAAAGCCATCCGGATGATTCTTGGTTTGCCAGGGACCTCGCACATCGCTGCCACCCTAGCCGAGGCAAAGGCTTGGCCGCTGTCCCTGCTGCTGCTACAACGTGGCCTCCATCACGTTGACAGACTACATCACGCCCCGGGTAGCGCGGCTCTGCTGTCGAGGTTGCGAAGCCGACCTCACTCGCTCATGGGCAGTTTGTGTCAGCTCTACGAGGACGTTGTTGGTCGCCCACCCACGCTAGCCGTCCCGCCACCTCCTCCGCACCATCAGTCATTGGAGGTCTGTACTACACTGGAGGGCATCACGAAAAGGTGATCCCCAACCTGCGCCTTGTTCCAGACGTCGGCATTCCTGCTGAAGGACCGACTGGACGGACATCTGCACATCTACACTGACGGCTCCGTCCATGCAGACTCCAGATCTGCCACAGCCTCCTTCGTGATCGCTGCCCTCCAGCGCTCGGGAGTGTGCCGGCTGCCTTTGGCAGCTAGCTCCACCGCCGCTGAGGTGACCGGCCTCCATCTGGCTGCGCACCTGCTGGCGGAGGACCCCCCCGGATTCTCCGGCTGTGATCCTCTGCGACTCGCGAACGGCGCTCCTCGGTCTTCATCGACCGGAGACCACTGGCTTTGGCGTGGCCCTGCTGGCGATAAAGCTTCGCGCCCTTGTTACGAGTGGCTTCAAGCTGTCGCTGCAGTGGCTCCCCTCTCACGTCGGCGTCCAGGGCAACGAGGAGGCTGACGCCCTGGCAAAGACAGCACACCATGATCCTGTACCATTCAGCACCACTGTAACTACCTTTGAATACGCAAGGCACACGTTGCAGCGGCACCTAACGGCGCTCCACCCGGATCGGCGCGTCGCCAGCGGTCTCCCTCCCTGTCCACTTCCTCATCGCGGCCTCACAAGGCAGGAGCGGTCTCTCCTGCTGAGCCTCCGGATCGGCTGCTCCTGGACGGCTTCCCGGAAGTACAGCAAAGGCCTGGCGCCAACCCCGGCCTGCTCAGCGTGCGGAGAGGAGGAAACAATCGAACATCTACTTTGTTTCTGCCCCGCCTTCTCCAAAGAAAGGGCTTCACTTTACACGTCATTCCGACGCCTAGGACACCCTACGGACTCAGCATCGCAGCTGGTCTTTCCCGGTCGGCACCACGGCTCCATCTTCAGGCACATTCTCACATTCCTGGAGGACACGGGGCTGTCGTGCAAATTGTGAATGCGGCGCCTGGCTACCCCTGACGGTCAAGGACTGTGTAATCGATCTAGCTTCACCCTCTTTTCTTTCTTGTTTACATCCCCCGCCCCTTCCCCAAGGCGCTGAGTCGTGCTCCCTAAAAGGCTGCAGAAAATAGCGCCTCTTCCTCTTCACAACCACAATCTCTTTCAGTGCAAGTTTTTCGCCTTTTTTTTTTTTCTCCTGGCTCAGCGCGCCGCGGAGAGAAGAACGACAGGTGTCGGAAAGGCAGGGAACTGGTGAGGAAGAGCCCGCGTGCGCACGCACGCGGTCTCCTCCTCCTCTTTTGGGTTGTCATGGCTACCACGGCTACGCACCACAAATTATGGCTGGCTTAAACAGCTTCACTGTTAAAACAACTGGCCGCAGGTGGGGAACGATCCCACGTCTTCGAATTACGCGTGCCGTGCTCTTACCTTTGAGCTACCACGGCGCCGTTTTCCCATCCACTTTCTGGGGTATTTATGTTTTTTGGGTTTTTTTTTTACAACTAGAACTAACCCTAGGAGTATCAGCCAGCACCACCGCTCACAAACCTAGGCGGCGGACGTGGAACATCCTTTCTGCCGCAGGCGTCACGAGTACGTGATCTTTTTGGGTGAAGGTAACTAGTCAATAAACCACAAGTACCGCAGGAAGTGGATGGGAAAATGGAGCCGCGGTAGCTCAATGGTAAGAGCATCGCACGCTTGATGCGAAGACGTGATATCGTTCCCCACCGGCGCCAAGTAGTTTTGTAGCGTTAGCTACACTGGCCTAGCCAAGCCCGTTTCGCGTGGCACATCAAGAGCCGTGCTGCGCATGCGCAAGGATCAGTGATGTCACACGGCTTGCGCTCCGGAGCCACCGGAGCCGGCACCTCTCGCGCACTCACCGTCGCCGGTCTGCGCATTCCAGAGGAGTGACGTCGTAGCCGTGGTAGACGCACTGGCGCCGGCGGGCGCTCGCTCGCTGTGCAGTCGCCGTCTGACACTGCGCTGGAGCCGCTGCGCTTCTGACTGGCGTTTGCCAGTGTGGTATAGCCATGGAGAAGGAGAGCGCAAATGCTGCTCAACAGCGCAGAAGAACGGAGAAGCTTGACTCATCGGATCCCGAAGTAGTTGCCTGGCAATTAGCGGTTGAGCGTAGGAGGAATGAATACATGTGCCACATAATACGTATACCGCGTGTGTGTCATTGGAGCAGCAGTAAGCATGACAATCAAGCTAATCCTTGACAATCTAGGCAACCAAGAAAGCTAAGAATAATTAGCTGAACCTTTGCTAACGCTACGTATATCCGGCATAGCCGAGCTAAGCCACTGCAACTCTTTTTCATCAATTTTCATTTCCATTAATTTATCATTTCTTTATTTCAATTAGTAAGTACAAATAATTTCTCCTATGTTGTCCTTGGTGTCATTGTTGGCTTCTTATGATATATTTCACTCCGACATTCTGTCGCGCGGCAACCTCAGGCGAATAAAAAA
The DNA here is from genome assembly GCF_013339745.2 of Dermacentor silvarum. Classification (NCBI taxonomy): domain Eukaryota; kingdom Metazoa; phylum Arthropoda; class Arachnida; order Ixodida; family Ixodidae; genus Dermacentor; species Dermacentor silvarum. The sequence goes on along the minus strand of NC_051156.1, from coordinate 84,007,653 downwards.
TATAGGCTAAATTTACCTGAGCCAGCGATTATGAATGAGTGAGTCAGAGTCCGAGTCAGCATGTAGTCTGATCTTGGAAAGTCATTGTCCAGGTGAGCCAGGCTTATTCTGACTTTGGTTAGTCTAAGGAGTCCAACGCTAAATAAAAATTGGTAGTGTGGGTGAGTTCTGTTTATTTCACAGACTCTAACTGGGAAATGTCACGCAATGACAATCCCCGCTTTGGGGGCATCACTCAGCACCCTGAGTGTCTGCTACCTGCCTTGCCGATAAGCTTGGCGTTTACGGGAAAACAAACGATGCTGACGACAGGAGCGCTCATTCACAATCCCATTGATGATTATCTGCCCTTGCGCTGTGTTTGACATCACCGCATATGCTTTCAGCACAACCTCGCTAGCCAAAGGTTACCTGGACAGCGCAAGGAAAGGTAGAACAGGATTATTGGCAGGCGTTCTTCTAGTACAAAAGTACAAAGTACAAAATTTTGATGGTTTGGTGGCCTGGCCGTTCTGCTTAAACACTAAGATGGCTGGCGTCTTCTCAGAGCAACGTTCTAACAAAATAACTTAGTGGTTGTTTTAATGCATGTTCATTAAAAAAACGCTGCCCTTGACCATGAACGGCGCTGGCTAACACTCTCGGGTTAATCTTGTACACATACGGAAATGCCCAGTAAGCGGAAGGATGGCCACAGTGGTAGATTAATTAGTAGAGCACCGGACGCGCAAAATGGGATATCTGGGGTTGACTGTCACCTGCAGCAAGTTATCTTTTTGTCCGCTTTCCCGATTCCCTTTACCTTATTACCTGTACATTTCGTTCAAACGTAACAAATTAACTCCCCGGTGCTTTGCCTGGCTTCATTATCTGTTACTTCGTATGGCTGTTACTAACGAACAACCGAGCCCCTCGGAACCCCTTACTCATCAAGGTTGAAGACTGGGCGTGTTGGTGTAGCATATCTCTAGAGCTTGGAATGCGCAACATTTTAGACGAGACACAGATAAAGAACACACACGACAGAGTAATCTGTCGTGTGCGTTCTTTATCTGTGTCTCCTCTAAAACACACACGACATAGTGCTCTGTCGTGTGTGTTCTTACTCATCTTTCTCGTAAAATGCAGTTGGGAACTCCCAGGCAATACCATCAAGCAGGCAGATTTGTCGTGCTGTTATCTCTTTAGCGACGCTCGCAGTAAGTACAGATGCAGAAAGCCGGACGGTCCCATATTTCTTACGCTTGGTGCGCGGGTTTTTTGTGTGCGCCTACGCATTGTGCGTCCGCATGTTTCTTCCTGATGACAGGCTATCTGATCAAAATGTTCGAACTGCTACCTTGTTTCGTGTTCACCCGTAAAAAAATCGTATACGCAAACCCTAAGTACGTGGTTTCAGCAAGCCACGTGTAATCCAGATTCGTTTTCGCCAGCACTAGCATGAACCAGGTCTTAACCAAGAGATCGAAATTAGCCTCGAAGATTGCGGGTCGCTTACGCCAACTCGGAGACTCTCTGCGCTCCCACTTCCTCTCTTTCCGTTGTTCCTCTACTCTTCTAATCGAATGCATTTACCTGAACCTTGCTCCGGGTCAAGACAGTCGGCGCACCCTGGTGCATGCGAGTTGACCGGACTCAAATGGCAGTTCAACCGAGCAACCCGACCTTTGCAGTTCATGCAAACTCTGCTTATATCTCGATTACAATTAAAACAGTGCGCGTCGTTAAGCGTCTTTCTTAGCATGTGTGGGGCTGTCACTTAACCTGCTGACAATGCTTCTGCACTTTTTTTACAGCGAAGCTGTCTATGGCTAGAGTGCCATAGATTTTTCGTGTGTGTCAACAGATTTGCGTGTGGAAAAACTGAGCTCCCGAACTTAATTCAAAATAGCTTCATTCTGTACAAAAGCTTATACGTCTCATCACTTAGACATGCATTTTCAGTAGAATAATTATCAATAGGCACCATTTTCAAAATCAGTAGATTTTCAGGTAGTTAATAAAGGTTTCTCAAAGATCTGCGACCCGCGTCGGCTATGTGTACGCTCGCGACCACCCTCTCTTTGTCGTTGTTCCAAGCGCTTGCGTAAGTCGTTTCCTTCCGCTCTCCAAGCGTGGCGGTCCCGTCGAGCGTGTCTAGTTTCCTCCGCCTCCCCGAGGCGGCAGCAGTCTTCCACGCGAATGTTTGCCGCCGGTCAAGACGGCCGATCAAAATAAGTGTGTGTGCGTGTCTTTCTTCTCGAGGACCGCCGTCGCCACTCAAGAGAAACTAAATTTGCACATACCGTTGATCTAAATTCTGTGTCACCTATATGCCGTGTGCTAAACTGCTTCACTGGTAATCCACCTTCACAGCAGTGTAATGGCGCGTGATTTTTTTTTTTACTCCTCGCCTGCAGACTGTGCAGAAGCGTGGTGGTGCTGTGATTGCGGCGCGCAAGCTCTCCAGCGCCATGTCGGCTGCTAAAGCAGCGGCCGACCACATGCACGACTGGTGGCATGGTATCCCCGAGGTCAGTACCATCTACTGTTCACTGTATGTTTGTCGATATCGTTTGAACAAAATGATCTTATAAATGCGTGCTACTGCAGTGCATAACAGCCTGCAGGTACCGACTCCTCTGCTTCTGCATTCGTTAGTTATCGCGGAATTGACGGGTAATCCGATACATGCACGTACAGGTTTCCAATTGACATATTGCCACGGCAGGCCTCAGTAAGTGTACGTGCAAGTCAGTAAGTCAAGCTTGCACGTGCTGCTTACGTTTCCACTCTTCCTCCTTATTACGGCTTGGCAGTTTAGCACTGGTGTTCAGCCAGTGCGCGAAATGTTTAGAACGGTTCGGATTTCATTGATTGTTTTACTTCCTATACCACACTTTTTATTATTTTCTTTGGAACGAAGCTATCATTAAATATATTACCTTTGGTAGCTACTTGAATTCAGTCGCAATGCTCAGATTGATAATTAAAGAGGCATCGCTAATCAACTATTTCATTGTTAACTTCCGGGTACATGTTCAGATTGTGAGTTCAAGCCGCGCACTATGAAAGTCGTGTTCATTTCGCATAAATCCACAGCCTAGCATCACTTTCAATGTATTCATCCATGCAGCAGATGCTGCAATATACACTGGCACTCCACTTAGTTTTGTCCCACACAGCGCGAGCAAATTTGGGGGCAAGTATTTACTGCCACATCAAAGTAGCGTGTGGCCAACGTTGCCAGCGCGGCTTTCGTACCAGCTTCTAAGTTACACTAGCTTACCCGTAAATGTACATCGTCCTAAGGAGATAATTAACGGATAAGCTGATCAGGCTTAAGGATTAAACAAATTAATATTCGCCTTAGCGTCTAGAGTTTCAGCCTTGTAGCACACGGTGGTGAACCCGTGATTTAAGTGAACCCTTCGGGAATGCGTTAAGGGTCATGCAAAGTAGCCGTTGTTCAAAAAAAAAGAAAGAAACAGTCGCGGCTGCTACCCCCCCCGTTAAATAATTCTGCATAAACTTCAAGCAACTTAGCGCTTTCTGGACGCTTCATTTGTCGGCGACGTGTGGTTTCTATCTGCCCCGGAAATGCAGTCGTTCCAAAATACGGCTCTGGGTGAAACTTCTGGCGTAAAAATGAATTACCTAAGGACGTTTTGATTTTGAGGGCTGGTTCTGAAAGATATTGATTGGTGCGGGGAACTAATGCATTCGCAGGGCCATTGGGTGTCTATGGCGGTGCTGAGTGACGGCTCGTATGGATCGCCAGCCGACGTGATGTTCAGCTACCCTGTGCATATCGACTCGCAGCGGCGTTGGCGCATCGTGGACGGACTGTCCATGTCGGACTTTGTCCGGCAGAAGATCCAGGTCACTGGCCAGGAGCTCGTCGAGGAACGAAACGAAGCCCTGGCTTTCTGCAAGAACTGACCTTGGTTTCCTACAATAACTGCGACTACAATCAAGCCCAGAATGCTGGAACTCATACCAAGCAAACACCTCGTTTTCATCAGTTTTATCGGGTCTTGTGGATTGTCATCTCCCCATTCCTCATTCACAGTTGTCCCACTCCCTCAAAACACTGGGCTTTTTGCGACTGCCTCTACCCTTCGACAGCAACACAACAGTCCATGAACACCTACATTTCCAGAAATTCTTGCGACTGAGAATAAATTTACTAGTGTGAATACTTCTAGAAACTGGTTTATTAGGAAAGCAAGAAGACATACGTAATTATGTACCCATGCGCACCGCAATACATTTTCGCTAGGAGCATTAGCATCTTAGCAAGTGCACCTGGTGACCACTTAACTTCACGCGTAGTGAAGCATGCAAAAAGGCAAATCACGCATGATGAATAGGCTTGGAACGCAACTGTGATTGGTTGTCATGGCAACGCCGTGCGAAAGGATCTGGAGCCTTTTCAGCCACCTGGCGAAGATAGAAATCAACGAGCTTCAAGTCGCCGTGGTAACATTGTAATACGTGGCTAAGCCGGAGAGCAAGGCTTCTAAAGTTTATGGTTACGTTATGATACCTCAAAATAAGTCCCCGATGCTTAACCATCACAGTTGGTCAGCAGCTATAGTCCTCTGACCTGTCCCCTTTCTTACAGGGCAGAGTACGAAACTACCGTGTACGCGTAGATGACGATGCACTTCAGCAATTCCAACGTTGGCCAGATATAACTCTCCGCCGCTGCATTCCTAGCTCTGAGACCGGAAAGCTGCCTAAGGATGCTAAATCTGATGGTAACTTGAGTCTATCTGGTGACCCAGCGCTGTAGCTATGGCGTTCCGCGGCTAAGCTCAAGGTCGTGGGTTCTATCCCGGCCGCGGCGGCCGCATTTCGATGGGGGCGAAGTGCGCAAACCATCGTATAATTTATTTTTAGGTGCTCGTTAAAAAAATCAGCAGCCCTTCCCCTGTAGAGAAAATGGGGTAAGCGAAGCTGGTCGTGTGTGTATCTGCCCTTCCTGGTGATTTTCTTTCTTCCTTTTCTTCTTTCTTTCTTTCTTTCTTTCTTTCTCTCTCTCTTTCTTTCTCTGTCTTTCTCTCTCTCTTTCTCTCTCTCTCCGTGGATAGCGCGTAGAAGCCTGGGATTTATTGTATTCTTTAAGTCGATGTGGTGTACAGTGCTGTGGTAGAACATGCTGCATATTACAGCATGTGGCACTGTACACTGCTGCGGTCGACGATACCGTTGGAACAAAGACCATAAAAAGGCATTCTTGCAATGCACCCGAGACTTATAGACATCAAAATAACGAAAAAATAACGCCCGTGATTTGTCTGCCCTTCCGTTCGTGGCATCTGCTTCTACTGGCTTGATCAGTGAATCTACACTCAGGTGATATCCGCGATAAGGCCTTGCGGCAAATGCTACCTAGAATGTTACCTTCAATGCTGCCTTGAACTGCTTCTACTGGCTTGATCAGTGAATCTACACTCAGGTGATATCCGCGATTAGGCCTTGCGGCGAATGCTACCTAGAATGTTACCTTCAATGCTACCTTGAACGAACGTTACCTGTCGCGAACATGACCTCAGGTCACAAAAGTTACTGATCTTTTTTTATCTATCTCGGAAATAGCACAGGCATGTATGAGAGGAGCATACATACAATCTTCTTTTTTTTTCGAAGCGCCAAATGCTAACACTAGAAAGTATATTACAGAAATGCAATGGCAGGTTTTTTTTTTTTTTTTTTTGCGGTAGAATTATCAAGTGCTAACCTTATTGTTTTCTTGGTGTTTTTTCAAAACTTTTTGTAAATCCCTTCCGCAGTTGCATCAAGAGAGCACATCTGCGTTTCGTCTTTGTTTTGCAGCGAACACTAAGACAAGTGTTCACGTTGTTCCGTGCTCACGTTGGTTTCGACGGAAATTCAGGGCGCAGGCTCCTTTCCCAAGCGTATCACCCCTGAAGGAAGCCGAACGCCAGGCCGGGGTACGCTTGTACCCTTTTGAACCAGTGGGTGCCCGGCGGCGGTGGGAATCGAACCCACAGCCTCCCGCAGCCGAGGCGGGCGTTCTTAAGTCTTAATTCTTAAGCAGTATGACATTTTGCAGTGTTGCGCCGCGCACATTGCACCTAAATCATGGAGGTAGGAAATGAACTAGGAGTTCATTTCCGCACTCTTATGTAAAGACAATGGACGCGGCAGGAACGCGTGGCTGCCACTGTCGCACGTACAAAGAAGACGATCATTGTATAAGTTGCAATAAACGACCGAAAGTGCACAAACATATCGGGAGAAACGGCGCACAGAGTGGTTGGCAAAGCACCCCCGAAGAGGGGGTGCTTGAAGAGGGGTGCTTTGCCATAAATGCATACTGCTGCCCTGATGGGCTATAGCAGGAGTGGGGAAGTACAAAAAAAAACAAATAAAAAAACACCCACGTTGAATCCTGATGATGCGTAAGTACCTGAAATCTAAAGTGTTACAGGTTTATTGTACAAGCCCTGTTCCCCTTTCCTCCTTTACAATAAAGTTTCTTTGATTGATTGATTATTTGATTGATTGATTGATTGATTGATTTGAATTATTGATTACAAGTTTATTACACAATAGAAATACAAGGTAATCAAAGGCCTTGGTTACATTTGCATTCTGGGTTTTACGTGCCAAAACCACAATCTGATTATGAGACACTCCATAATGGGGGACTCCGGAATAATTTTGACCACCTGGGGATCTTTAACATGCCCCAATGCACGGGACCGGGCACTCTTGCGTTTCGCCCCCCATCGAAATGCGGCCGCCACGGCCGGGATTTTATCCCGTGGCCACGTGCTTACCAGCGTAGCACCATAGCCACTAAGCCACTACGGCGGGTCTAACTTGGTTAAGAACAATGTCTTGCAGATAACATGGCTACTCCTGCATTTGCTGGGCCATGTTAGAGCGTTCACGGATTCTTACAGTGATTGAGTTGTACCAGGCAATAAATACCAATGATCGATTTTGCGTGGGAAAAAACTCTATTTGAAAATTCACAGGGTTTCCTATGTTATCCCTAACATGACTTGAAGGCGAAAGCCCAAGTGCCGATGCATTAAAGACGGACACATGACGTAACTTCTCCCTTAATTCGCTTAGTCTACTTCGCTTAGTCATCCCTCTTAATTCGCTTGCTCATCTTCTTAATTCGATTATTCTAATTCGATAAGACATCCTATCAATTCGCTTAGTCATCCTCTTAAATCGCTCAGTGATCAATCTTAATTCTATTGCATTTGCCTCGCCTGAGTCATCCACTTAATTCTCTAAGTCATCCCTCCTAATTCGCTAAGTCATCCTCTTAATTAGCTTAGCCATCCTCTTAAATCGCTCAGTCATCGATCTTAATTCTATTGCCTTTAACTCGCCTGAGTCATCCACTTAATTCGTTAAACCATCCCTCTTAATTCGCTTAGTCATCCACTTAATTCGCTTTATCATCCATCTTAATTCGCTTACGGGGGTATCAGTGCTTACGGGGGTATGAGCCATTGATGATGATAGTTTTTGTACCTTTCGTGGCGTCGACGCGTTTCCGCTCAAGGGATTTGAAGGTCGATGGAACCGTGAGGCATACAAGGCTTTAATGTCGTTATTGTCATTATGTCGCTAATGTCATTATTAATGCTTTAATAATGTTGGTGAGTGTGTAAAAAGAAGCGGCGTTTAAAACACGGCGACCTAGAGTTAATGATGCTCTCTCGCACTTCGCTCCACTGCCTAGGTTGAGGCCATTGATTTAGACGTATTTACACCACCCATGGAGAAACAATAGTAACAAGGCGTGCACTTAATCGCTTCCGTATATTCGCAGTGATCATCATCACCTCTTCTCTTCTTCGATTGCGTTCGACCGCGCGTCTTGCAAATGAAGATTTCAGGCTGCCTCATTCACAACAGCTGGTGGAGATGTTCTTCCATTCCGTCGTCCGTCTCGTTTCGTGTGCTCCTGGCGCCGCATTCGGGTCACCGCCTGCCCAGTACCCACAGAGTAATGTGCTTGTACAACAGCTTGGACTCCCGCAGTGCCGCAACCCTCACAGAGCCGCCTCCATCGACGCTAACAGTAAGCTATACTGCCCAGCGTTATCCGCAATTCGTTTCTGAACGACACACTGACAAAGTTCAACGCTGGCTCGGTAATTGTAACCGCAAAGGTTGTTTCATACCAGTGTCATGACTGCCACACTATTTGCCGATCTTCGGACTCGACTCGAGAACTTAAGAAAAAACACACTGGACACGGGCCTTTCGTTATCTCATTTGCGCGAAGAACAGAGGGAACGTAGTCCTCTTCGAGTGAAGCTATAAGCTATAGCTACAGCTAGATATTCTAACTAGCTCTAAGCTAGCTAAAGGAAGCTATAACTCGCGGGAAATGTGGCGAGCAGGAGAGTTTGCTGCTTGGTCAGCAGATGCCTAGTGATATTAAGCCAAGAAACACCTCACTCGAAGTTGGCAGGGAGTGACACAGACAGTCATGCTTAGTGCATTGAGGATGGGACTTACCTGCTCCTAACTGCTCTTCGCAGTCCAAGGATCCCGTCCGGGTGCTCGTAACTGGCGCTGCAGGCCAGCTCGCCTACTCGCTGGCACCACTCATCGCCAAGGGACACGTGTTTGGTCATGATCAGGCGAGTTGCATTGCACTGTACAATTGTACAACTCCACTGTACAACATGTGGAGGAGGGGGAGAACATTATGCACTCTGTCTGATAACGGCGTTTTTTTTTTATATTTTTGCTCAACTGACCAGGTTTATCATATTTTCGCTTAGAACTTTATCGACATTCACTTATGGCCGAATATGCGAGACTATCGCTATTTATCTATTCTAGTGTGACCATAGCCCCTGTTCAAATTTTCGTGCACGAGTTCGTAGCTAACATTCCTTTTGTCGCAGTCAATAAGCAACAATGACTAGACACTTCAAGTGACCTGCTGCAATCGCTCCCTAGCCAGAATATGTCGTTAATCCTGTATTCTGAGTGAAAGACAAAGACTTTCTGCCGCCCCGATAAAATATTCCCGGTTAAAAGGAGTGATTAGTATTGAATTACATGCAGCAACTAAAACTTTGTAGCTCTCAATAATTCAACCTATATAACGGATATCTGTTTCAGGGTGCTTGTTTTCTGTGAGTTTTTGTTTTCCGTGGAGGTCAGCGTAAATATGCGTCTCTTTTTGCATGCTTATTTCAAATAAACGAGTAGTGTTAAGGCGGCCCTGCCTGTGCCATTGTCATGGCGACAACGACACAGGCAGGATAAATAACTATTGCCGTATCCAGGTAAATACTGGCTACAGAGTTACCGTTATTTTCTATGTGCACCTCTCGACTCGATCCGAAAAATACTTTTTTGTGTAAGACCTGCCTAGTAAAATGCAATTAGTGTTTGTCCTGAGGTGCACATATGCATGAGATTGTTCATGCTTCCATAAGTGCCCGAAGTGGCAGGTATTGATGAATGTTCGCTAAACAAAGTGGCTGAATTGGAACCTTCTGAGCCTTCTGGCCTTGCACACGCAGTGGCGTTGGGGGTATTGCATTTACAGTATAATATTTTTGAGCATTGTCTGGCATTTGTGACCTATCTGATGCTGCCGCCGTATTTTTAGTATATTTTTTACGGCGTCTGGTTTTCATTTGGAAATATGACCTCCGAAACATCTCTACTTCAACAGTACAAGATAGTAAGAAAGAAATGCTGCTGAGCCAACATATTTTGAACCATTTTTTTCAAAGGAGAGCGTTAAAGTGTGGTATGGAAAGATAGCAAGAAACTTGAACAGAAAAAAAGAGTTCACTTGCGATTGAGCGTTTTTCTTGTTCAAGTTCTCTGCTGCCTCTCCGTGCCAAATTTAGCGTGCGCCTTTGCACAAACTGTCGTGACACCTAACCCACCAATTTACTATCCTGATACTAGTTTTGAACTAGATGGCCGAAGTACAGTTTTATGTATACGCGAGACACCAGCAAAGTGAGCCACTAAACGTCGAATTAGCGCTGTCTACAATTTATAATCACGAAGAGAAAGCACTTTCTCGTGACGACATCAAACAACATCTTTCGTAACGCGAAGTGGAAGGAGCAAATAAAGTGAAGAAACTATGCCAACTAAGAACGATGGAAACGTGGGACTGAAATGCCGTCCTATCTTTCAATTTGCTGTACCAGTTCTCTCATGTCAATCACACTGCCCAACTGCCATGCTGGCTTCGCAAAATCTATTTTAAAAGCACAAACGTTCGGAACTCTCGTTCAATATGCGCTTGCTGTGCGGCTGCACATACCATCAGCGCTTCCAGGATCTGAAAAAGCATACACTGGAAAGTTTGCACCCGTGATTTAAAAAGTCCTGTCACAACTTATTGAGCATAATCATTGCGAGACTAGATCCTTCTTGCTCGGAACACTTCAGCCCTGCATTTGTCAGTCCCCTTTATAGGGCCCCCAAAGCCCATCTGAGCTCGAAAGTTTGGTCTATAGTGGCACCTGTATGGCAGTCTACAATGAACATACAGCGGCAGGAATTTTTCGAAATAATTCCATAACCCTAAAGCTAAAAGTGTTTGATGAGAACTACGCGACAGCCACGGTTTCTCGCACGCTCTCACCATACGTTCCAAACTGGGTCTCTCTCCTCGTCGCATACAATCACCAACACCATGCAGTTGGAGCGTAAACTACGGGTTGCGTCAGCCCACCAGATTTAGGGCTCCCCAATTGTCCACCCCTAATCGCCCTCCGCGTGACGCCGACTGAATGGAAGCTTCACGGAAGTGATCCGTGGCGCACAGTGGGCGAGCATTCCTCGCCGTCTCAGAACATCACAGCCGGCTTTCGTTACGTTGGCGCTATCGTCCCTCATCAACGCGACCAATCGACAGCGTTTACCCTGGTGACGTCAAGCTCATGACCCTGCTGGCGTCACGACGTGTGCGAGGGGACCGGAAATACGTGAAGAAAAGGAAAGATCTGGGCCAGAATTCACAAAGCTTTTCGTTCGTAAGTGGTGCTTGCCATTGGCCAGCCGCCTTCTCTAAAGATATGTCCAACGCTACGATTGACTGACACCTGCTTCTACGAGCAGTTTTCGCGTAATAAGGGTTTCGTGAATCTGGCCCCTGGTTGTTTATTTTTTTCCCTTTTTTTTAATTGTAGCTTTCCCGCAGCACGTAGCACTTTCAAATTCGACAAAAATGATAGTCGCAGTATTCTGTACGCGACTTACTTCAAATGCCGTTGAACTGACAAATGTTTTTTTTTTTTTAATATTGACGGACCCACCGCTGTAGCCCAGTACCTATGGTGTTGAACTGCTGCGCTCGAGGTCGCGAATTCAATCCCGGCCGCATTTAAACGGGGGCGAAATGCAAAAGCGCTCGTGCACTTAGAGTTATGTTTACGTTCGAGAACCCCAGTTGGTCAAAATTAATGCGGAATTACCCGCTATGGCGTGCCTCATAGTCGGATTGCGGTTCTTGCACGTAAAACGCCCCGATTTAGGTTATTTTGAATGTTTAATGACAGGCTGTACTTGCAGCCAGTGATCTTGCACCTGCTGGACATCCCCAAGGCGATGAACGCACTCAACGGCGTTGTCATGGAGCTGGTCGACTGTGCCTTCCCTCTGCTCAAGGGTTAGTCTGGTTCTTTCAGTGGAGTAATGATGTACTAACATGCAAGCCACGCAGTGCGCTTTATGTTTCTGTCGCGGTGGGTACTATAGTGTAGCATCCATAAACGGTTTCAATATAGGAAACAAAACGACCACGGCCCTGCTAGAGCGTTCCGCATGGCAAACGGATGGCCAATGGATGGATGGATAATATGGGTGTCCCCTTTGAAATGCCGTGGGGGCGGATGCCGCCTATAGCTCGTCACTTTTACCTTTCTCCTAAACCTATGATCAGACTTTACGACCAATGGTTCACTTTAACAAATAATCCGGAAAGAAATTGATTCTTCTGAAATATATCCCTTATGTTCCCTGCTTTTCTAAAAGACGACTCGAGTCGTATATTACTATTCTCCACCGCAGATACATTAAAGGGGCTCTGAACCACTTTTTATCGAACTCGAGAAATGCACTTGAAGTTAAATTAGGCTGTTTCAGCAATACGTTGCCGAATAACGTACTTCAGTGCGTTCAGCACAAGCGGAGTAATTGGCAATCAAAGGTTGGCCTCTGGTCCCCTTCGCAGTGCTCCCGCTCCTTCTTCTGTGCCTCGCCCGACGAAGGTTACGGCGGAGTGGTGCGTGCCCGCAACGCTCTGTCTACTGAATGTCACCGTGGTGCGCAGTTCAAATTTGATTGTGGATGTTTAAGTAGATGCCACTATATCCGATTTTCATGCCAGACGTGGTTTTCCTCAGCGAGCTGCAGTGTGCTCAGCGACTTCTTGCTGCAGCAACAGTATCTATGCTACGTAGCAGACCGCGGCTACATGCAACTGTAGTGCGTATGCGCAGCATTTGCTCTTTGCATGGCAGGCCTTGAGTGCACGCTCGCATGCTCCACTCTGGCCGTGCTACACGGTGCAGACTGGCTTTGTCTTGAACCAGCTTGACCGACGGATAGTAGGCACATCCAACTTGCGCATTTTGGAGCGCTGTGAATAGCTCAATACGAGGCGATGTCTGTCAAGGCCTCTAGCTAGGAGTGGCCAAAAGTGAGCGCGCGCTGGCAAGCGTGCGTCTGGTGTGACCTCAAGTTTCGCGTGGTTTGAGGCTAGTTGAGCGTTCAAAACTAGTCGAAATTACCTAGACCCGAAGGCTACGACACCGATAAGCAGGCTGTCCAAAGTTTAATTCCTGCGCAGGCGGCCGCTGCCAACCGTGAGCAGACGACACTGGTCGTCTTCCGGTAGTACGTAATTGTTAACAAAATTCGAAACCAGATTTTCCCATACTTCAGCCTGTTTATTAAACTGCAGCAATAAATATACGCAGTAACAGCAGGAGCAAGCGCACTGATCCAAACACCCTTTTTGCTTGATATCAGCTATCGGCAAATATATCATCTGCGTATGTGAATCTGCTATATGACGAAATATAGCAGCCCGAAAAGGGCGAGGAGAAGGCTTCTGTTGAAGAGAGAGTGTTGGAGAAAATGGTGAATTCGCGCTTCTGTTGCGAACTCCACGCGCCACGCACGACTGCAAAATATGGCTGAGATGTTCACAGCAGCGTATATGCTATGCGTGGACCGTGTTTTTTCACCGAGCCCGAGGGGTGGTTCAGTACCCTGAAGCCCAATGTGTCGGGCTGGGTTACTATGTCCTCATTTACTTGCGGATGCATGGATAATACGACACGCTAACAATATATGCCCTATGGTAGTAATTGGTTGTTTATTTACCAAGACATAAAAACTATATAACTAAACATAAAGGAAGGGAAGGAAAATAAGCTTACTGCTAACCGCACTGTTTCTGTCTGGCGCAGACGGCTGACATCTGAACAGCACGGTCAGCATTGGAGGTGGGAGTAAAGTACCGGGACAGAGGATAACAGAGAGCAAATAAGAGAACTGTAGCGCCCACCGACGCTGCTAAGCGCGAACGCTAAGGTCAGCGTTCTCGGCCGGCGCCTTGGGGCCGGCTGCGACAGCCGAGAAAAATAAAGTTGGGCGGCGCGTGCCAGCGGCGCAAGCACGGCACGCGCTTGTCCGTTCTGAAAGCCTGCTGAGCTGGTCCTCTTGTTCTGGCGCTCCGCTGCGACCCCTCGGTTCTCGACAGTGGTGACTCCGGCCTAAGAGATGACCGACCCCAGCAACCTCCCGCCCTCAGGCAACCTCCCGCCTGACGCTACCTCGCGCCCACGGGACGTCGCAGCTCTACAGCTCCACCTGCCCACGTTCTGCCGCAAGAACCCGCAGGTTTGGTTCGCCCAGGTCGAAGCCATCTTCGATCTGCAACACATCACCTCGGAGATTTTGCGGTTTCGCCACTTACTTTGCAACCTGTCTCCTGAGGTAGCTCAAGAAGTGGCAGACGTTATCGCTGCACCTTTGAGTGATGCCCCGTACCAGCAACTGAAGCAGAGTATTTTAGAACGCACCACGGCGTCCGAGAGCGCGCGCCTCCAGCACCTGCTCACATCCGAGGACCTTGGAGATCGCCGCCCTTCCCAGCTACTCAACAGCATGCGACAGCTCCTGGGCACAAGCAAGGTCGACCCGAACGGTGCGCTGTTGAGGGAGCTCTTCTTGCAGCGCTTACCACAGTCCACCCGCCTTGTCTTGGCTGCTACAGAGGACTTGACCCTCGACCGCCTCGCCCAGCTCGCTGATCGAGTCCACGACGCGACTTCTCCTTCAGTCGCCGCCCTCTCTTCAACGCCACAGTCCTCAATCATAGCCCGCTTAGAGTCTCGGGTCGACCAGCTCGCCGTTTCCATCGACGCCCTTCGGACGTCCTCCCATGACCAGCGCGGCTCTACCTCATGTCCCAGCCGCCGTCCCTCTTCCCCGACCAGTCGCCGCTCGCGCAGTCCTCGACGCTCGCCTATCTGCTGGTACCATCGCACTTTCCAGCACCGCGCCCGTCGGTGCAAGACCCCATGCGAATGGTCGGGAAACGCACCGCGAGATCACTGACGGCGGCATGTGACCTCGCCTTACAACCCGGCCGCCTTTTCATAGTCACGGATTGCATTTCCGGCCTGCGGTTCCTTGTAGACACGGGTGCCGAGGTCAGTGTACTGCCGTCCTCCAAGCGTGACCGCGTTTCTAAGTCACCTGGACCTACACTCCGCGCGGCAAACTCTACTTCCATCGCCACGTATGGTCTGCGGTCCCTCACTCTCGACCTAGGCCTGCGGCGCACATTCCGGTGGGTCTTCGTCGTAGCCGACGTCCATCAGCCTATCCTCGGTTCCGACTTCCTGACTCATTTCGACCTTGACGTCAGCATGCGCCGCCATCGCCTGATTGACAGCAAGACGCGCCTCTCGATCCCTGGCGTTCTGTCGGCTGTCGCTCCCACCGGCATCCGCACGCTGATCCCAACATGCCCGTATGCTCGTATCCTCGAAGACTTCCCTGAGGTGACAAGGCCCTGCAATTTAAATCAGCCTCCCAAGCACAGCGTCACCCACCACATTGTCACACGTGGTCAACCTGTCGCAGCCCGTCCGCGCCGCCTCTTCGGTGAGCGTCTGGACGTTGCTAAACGGGAATTCGAGCACATACTCCAGCTAGGTATTATTCGCCCGTCGTCCAGCAGTTGGGCCTCCCCGCTTCATCTGGTGCCCAAGAAAGAACCGGGTGACTGGCGTCCGTGCGGTGACTACCGGGCGCTCAACGCTCACACGGTCCACGATAGCTACCCCCTTCCACACATCCAAGATTTTACAGGCCATTTGGAGGGATGCAAAATCTTTAGTAAGGTGGACCTTGTCAAGGCCTATCACCAAATCCCCGTTGAGCCGGCCGATATCCCGAAGACAGCCATTACTACACCCTTCGGCCTGTTTGAGTTTGTGCGCATGCCCTTTGGGTTACGCAACGCAGCTCAAACGTTCCAACGATTCATTGCCGAGGTAACGCGCGGCCTCCCGGCTGTATTTGCCTACATCGACGACATCCTCGTCGCGAGTCCCAATCCACAAGATCATGAGCGTCACCTCCGGGAACTCTTTCAACGCCTTCAACAATTTGGCCTGGTTGTCAACCCCCAGAAATGCGTATTTGGATCTTCCGAGCTCGAGTTTCTGGGCCACCACATCTCGGAGCTGGGAATTCGTCCGTTGCCCTCTCACGTCCAGGCCGTGAAAGACTTCCCAGCACCCACTACCCTACGCCAGCTGCGTGAGTTCCTCGGCCTAGTGAATTTCTCCCGACGTTTCATTCCGCACTGCGCTGAGCTTCTACACCCACTGACTAACCTTCTTCGCACGACCAAGGGCTCCTCATCTGCGATTTCCTGGTCTCCCGAAGCTGACGCTGCTTTCAAGGCTGCTAAACAAGCCGTTGCCGATGCGGTACTTCTCGTACACCCGAGAACTAACGTGCCAACCCGCATCATGGTGGATGCTTCCAGTGTGGCCATTGGCGCTGTTCTCCAGCAGAAAATCAACTCCGAGTGGCGCCCACTGGGTTTCTTCTCTCGGAAGCTCCAACCTGCCGAGACTCGCTACAGCGTTTTTGGCCGCGAGCTGCTCGCCATCTACTCCACCATCCAGCACTTTCGGCACTTCTTGGAGGGCCAGCCATTCTATATTCTAACTGATCATAAGCCTCTGGTGTATGTCTTCCGTACAAACTCTTCCAAGTACGTCGCACGTGAAGTTCGTCAACTGGCCTATATATCGGAGTTCACCACGGATATCCGGCACATCAAAGGCACCGACAACGAGGCAGCTGACGCACTTTCACGCATCACCTCCCTCGGCACTTCTACATCGACTGTGGATTGGGAGGGTCTAGCTCGTGCGCAGATGGAAGACCCCGAGCTGCAAGCGCTGCGTGACCATCCCCGTTCCCTCCGTCTACAACTCGTTCCTCACCCGTTTGTGCCTGGCTCCCTCTGGTGCGACATGTCAGCGGCTACACCTCGCCCCTTCATTCCGACTGCCTTCCGTCGTGCGGTGTTCCAATCACTTCATGACATCTGCCATCCCAGCGTCCGAGCCACGCAGCGCCTCGTTACACAGCGGTATGTCTGGCCAAGCATCAACACCGATGTTCGCCAGTGGGCCCGCTCATGCCTCGCATGCCAGACCGCCAAAGTGACCCGCCACACGAAGACTCCCACACAGTCGTTGTTGCCCCCTGGCTGCCGTTTTGACCACGTCCATCTTGATTTGGTGGGACCATTTCCTCACTCTCACGACTGTCGCTACATTCGGACAATGATCGACCGCTTCACCCGTTGGCCCGAAGCCGTGCCCATTCCGGACATCACTGCAGAAACGGTCGCCAAAGCCTTCGTTTCAGCATGGGTTTCCCGCTTCGGCTGCCCCAGCATCGTGACAACTGATCGCGGCCGGCAATTTGACTGCACACTTTTCACTTCACTCAACCGCCTGCTTGGCACTAAGCACTGCCGTACCACTGCATATCATCCCTGTGCCAACGGCATGGTTGAGCGGCTCCATCGCCAGCTCAAGGCTGCACTCACTGCGCGCCTGGATCGAGAGCACTGGGTCGACCACCTTCCTATGGTGCTTCTCGGCCTACGTGCCGTCCTTCGTCGCGACCTTGGCTGTTCAGCGGCCGAACTCGTCTACGGTGCACCCCTGCGGCTTCCTGGAGACTTGTTCGTTTCTTCGGCCCCCTCGCCCCAGCCGCTACAGTACGTCCAACGCCTACAGGACTGCATTCAGCACCTGCGCCCCGTACCACCTCGGTCATCGGACCACAGCATCTTTGTCCACCCGGACCTTGACCTCGTCCCACGTCTTCCTCCGACGAGACGCTATCAAGGCGCCTCTTACACCCTCCTACGACGGACCATACCGTGTCCTCCACAAGACGCAGAAGTCCGCCACCATCCTAATGAATGGCCGCGAAGAAGTAGTTTCGCTGGACCGCCTCAAACCAGCCTACGTCGAAACGCCTCCCAAGGAGCTCCCCGCGGATGTCGCTGGCGCACCCGTCGATATGCTCGACACCAAGACAGCCTCTTCTCTGCCTCGTCGACGAGTCCATTTCGCCGTTCCGTCTAGGCGGGGGGCCTTGTAGCGCCCACCGACGCTGCTAAGCGCGAACGCTAAGGTCAGCGTTCTCGGCCGGCGCCTTGGGGCCGGCTGCGACAGGCGAGAAAAATAAAGTTGGGCGGCGCGTGCCAGCGGCGCAAGCACGGCACGCGCTTGTCCGTTCTGAAAGCCTGCTGAGCTGGTCCTCTTGTTCTGGCGCTCCGCTGCGACCCCTCGGTTCTCGACAGAACCATTTATATACGTACAGCAGAGCGACCAGGTCGGCGTTACTCATAGTTCGCTAAGAATTTGTATCCCGGCCCGGCACGGGAGCCGCCTTCCGCGCTCGACAGAGACTGTGTCACCATATAGGAGCGCGCGACACGTGGGTCTGAGTGCTTCTGTTGTAGGCGGCATCGAATAGTGAGACGCGTATTTTCGCTGTTCACGAGGGCGTCGACCGGCGGTATATTGGTGGGCGCTTGCCGCAAGCTCGTCGGCGCGCTCATTGCCGGGCACGCCGCAGTGGCTTGGCACCCTCGTACTGCAATCGGGCCGTGACCGCCCTTTGGACAAGTGCGACGAGTTTGCTGCGCATCTCGCTCACTAGGGGGGAACAGCCGCTCTTCACCTGTATGCGGCTGCCTGCCGCGCGTGAGTCACACAGGACCGCGCCTTGTCAGTGGAACTGGCGTCACCTCCAGACCAAGTCCGAGTGCCACGCTTAGGCCCCAGAGTTCGGCTGTTCATGGTTCTCTGTCGTTTTTCGAAGCAGGTTTTTGCTTTGGGCCTCCCGCACTTCGAAGGACGACCAGCCTCCCTGCGCTGCCTCATTTGTTGTTTTCCCGTTTGCCAAGTGTACTGCTATGGCGCTCTATGGCCATAGTAGCTTTTGAGCCATTAAACATAAGAAATCATCATTCTCCCGTGTGGCCCCTAAAGCTAGCCTTTCAACAGCCCTGTGATTAATGTCTAGTCCAGTTTGAACTTGGTATTTAAAACCTAACACCGGGTTTTCATATGTATGTCCCTCAACCATAGCTCATTTTCACGCGCCTTGTATGGCCTCACATTTGTCGTGCCCCCCATAGCGCTCTACGTTTTATTAGGGCTGTATTTTTCTCGCCTATCGCTTTCAGTACTTGTTCCAATTTTTCCGTGTAATTATTCCACTCTTTAATTCATGTCCTTAGATATTTACACTCTTAGGCTTTACGAAGTTTGTTTCTTTGTATCGTAACCATCTGATCACAGGTGCGAGTAAACACCATCTCCATAAACATCTATAGCAAAAGCTGAATCTATTTTTGACATCCGGGAACAGGGCAATGTCGTCTGCGCACATGAAACCTGAAAGACGCTGCTCCACCTCCACACCATCTTGCTTATACAGGAGGTCATAACCTAACTTATAGCCTCCTAATATCCATGCCTATCACGTACATCATAAAGAAAACAGGGAAAACAGGTGATAAGTGGAACCCCAGCTCAAGCCTTAATGATTGCCATCTCCGCGTCGCTGGTTAACCCTTCCCATGCTTCCTATACCTTTCTCGTATATATATATTTCCTAGCGCTTTGGGGTCTTCGCCCAGGCATTCAAGCCTAAGTATGCTCCGCAAAGGTCCTGTTAACTTTGTCGTATGAACCACTAGTATCCAGGAACGCCATGCATAACGTTCGGCTCCCTTCTCTAGCTATTTCTATAGACTGTGATAGCAAATAGCTTATCATCTATGCGCCTACCTATTCTAAAGCCATTTTGCAGTTTTCCTATAATGTCATTATGTTCTGACCACTCTTGAAACTTCAATTTTCTGGCTTCCATTGTTAACCTGTACACTACTCACGATATCGTCATCGCTCTGTATGATATGGATTAGGTTCATCCTACTATGTCACCAACTATCTGGTATTTGGTTCTCCTCTGATTTTTTTGGAGTGATTGTTTGTAGTGTTCCTTTGCTTTTTGGCCCAAGTTTATCGATTAGCCCCGTCTGTATTGCATCCGGTCCGGTTGCTGTATAGCTTATCATTTTCTCTTCCACCTTTCACCAGCCGAGATTGTTCGGAACCAGTTCCTTTTTTTTTTTTTTTTTTGTATCAGCCGCCCCTTCTCTGTCTCCCCGCATCTTCACTGCTTTTGAATGACTCCCAGCTGTGTTTCCAGTAGCGTATTTAATTCATTGCGTCTTATCCCCTCAACTTGTTCTCCCCTCGTCATTTTTAGACAAGGACAGGCAATCTCACTGTTCTTTTAGTGCACAGATATTTCACATTTTCCCGTAATATTCTAGGAGCTCTTTGCTTTTCTCAGGTACTCCTGAAAGCCAGCGATTAAGTTGCACCTTCGGCTTTCTCCTGAAGCAGATTCTGAATTTCTCTTTCTCTATGTCCATATAAAACCCATTTTGTGTATATTTACCCCCGGGACTTCTCCGCGTGTCTGTGTTATCTGCATGGATCATTTGCGCCGCTATTCGCTTGCCTCCCTGATTTCATCACTCCACCAGCTGCGTGGTTTTCTTTCACCTTTCCACCAAATATGTATGCGTGCGTGCGTGCGTGCGTGCGCATGTTGTAAACCATACGATTGCTGTACATGTTGTGCATGTTGTACAACCGTACATGTTGTAAACCGTACGATACCAATAAGCGTGTCGCACGGAAATTACTTAACAGTGAGCCCTCAATATCCATGCGGTTCATGAGACATTTACAGAAAAATACTGAGAAAAGAACGAGGCGATGCAGTTTGAGGCAAGAAAATGGTGTGAACATTGTTTATTCATTGGTTTTGTTCGTAAGTCGCTCAAATGGTCTCCCAGTGGTGATTGCAGTTGGAATGTACTTCGGTTTGGCGAGACGTCGTCAAACATGAGGCATGAAACGTTTACGCTGTTGGAGAGTATATCATCAGCTTTATCCTATGAAATTATGACCTTTCACTCTTTGTCCATTCTTTTTGTTTGTATCACACACCTTTCGACAACATCTCACTTTTCCCGATGCAGATGTGGTGGCCACGGACGACGAAAAGACGGCATTCTCCGGCATCGACGCAGCCTTCCTGGTCGCTTCAGTTCCCATCAAGGATCGGATGCTGCGCAGGAATCTGCTGGTCGCCAACACCAAGATGTACAAAAACCAAGGACGCGCTCTCGACCAGTACGCCAAGAAGTCCGTTAAGGTGGACAGCCTTTCTGGCAGCATGCGCTTTTTATGTGCCTGTGCACTTTATGGTCACCGTTATTTGAGTCGTCAGGGTAATTGCAATCTGCATATGGCGTCCGCACCGTTCGTAAAGGCGGCGTTAAAGTCAATGTATATTAACGAAATCTATGCTGCTCGTAGAATTGGGTAAAAAATGTCACAGTTTCGCCCTAAGGGCGAAGCAATGAATGCGATAGCAACACAGCAATGTCATACGAAGTAAGGTGAGCGGCTTTGGTAGCAATATGAATTGTAGTAAACATGAGCTGATTAAGTAAGCAGGTGTGCTGTGGCGTAAGTAGACCGACATGAAGAGAGACTCGATGACCACGAGAAGGCGCGTGTGAAACGGTGGTGTTGATGAGAAGCGCTTCCCGTGGGCAGCGCGTGCGAAGGGACACACCTGTAGCGCTGCACTGCCGATCCGGGCAGCATTGCATGTGTAGCGTGCGTTGGAAAATGTGGCCCGACTATTACTAACTGAATGAACAAGCGTGGCGTGAGCGCGCACAAACAAACATGAATAGATCACACTGAATGACTGCAGACAACGACCGTCAAAAACTCTGGCAGCAAGCGGATACGCCGCAGCGGCGAAGGTACGTGCGGTCTATTGCTTCAACGGAAACTGAGCGGCGAATGCACGCGGCGCATAAAGGTCAGAGCCGTGTGGAGATAAGAGACGGTGCGAGCGAGCGACGAGCGCGGTTGTTGGCAGAGTGGAAGTGCGCCCCCCCCCCCCCCCCCCCGCTCCCTCCGGCGCTGGCTTCCCGCTTCCTTGCTTGCGCGTGGGAGATTGAGTGCGTTCGCTCTCCGTGATAGCGCGCGTCCCCGCACGCTTCCGCATGCACGCGGCGAAGATTTTATCTATAGGGAACCTCACGGCGACGGCGACGGCGACGATGACGCCGACGGCAGAAATCCGGTTTAAGTGTCCATATAATTGCTATCGCAATAAAAGAAAAATCTAGGTATTTTTTACTCACTAAAAATGCAAGACAATGAAACTAACTTGTCTAGACTTACATTCTGAGATTTTACGAGCCAAAGCCCCGATATAATTAATTATGAAGCGCGCTGCAGATGGGGGGGGGGGGGGGGGGCTTCAGATTAATTTCGACCACCTAGGGTTCTTTAACGCGCCCCCAACGCGCGGGACACGGGCGCCTTTTTTTTTTTTGCATTTCGCCCCCATCGAAATGCGGCCGCAGAAGCCGGGGTTCGAACCGGCAACCTCGTGCTTATCAGCGCCACGCCATAGCCTCTATAAGCCACCACGGCGACTTAGAACTGGCTGTGAGCCGTGTAAGCCTGAGAGAGCTCGGATGTATTGAGATAATTTGGTTTCCACATTACGAATAATTCTCGCACAAGGTGGGAAGCCGATGCCAGAATTCCCTTTTTTTTATCAAAGGGCCGCACACTTCATATGTTCAACAAGTTAACGTCCAGCAAACGCCAGGAAAAACTTTTCTTCCGTCGTTTTTCTTCGCACCAGGCGGCCATCTTGATGCGACTAGCATTAGGGCACTTCACGCGATTACCCGTGTCTCTGCCGGTGCGTAACCATTATCCTTTCACGTCAACTAGAGTCATGGCGTATGTGCCAGTGCTGAGTATGTGTGCCGCTTTTCTGTGAACCTCTTCGACGCCAACTTGGGTCGCTCGGCGTGGGCCACCGGTGTCCCAATAGACAAACTTGGGAATCAAAGTCGGCATCAAAAGCAAGTGAGGTGAACGGAAGGGAGACCAGAGTGTGCATTGAGTGAGGAGGGTTCAGCTGCGGAGAAGTGAAGATGATGTCGCCAACAGAAAACTCCAGAAGTTCCCTACAGAAGTGAAGAACTTAGTTATGCGGCGTTTCGCATGGCATTGACGTCGACATTTATCGTATATTGGTTCTGCGGGAATCCGCTCGAAGTACTTTCCAGCCGTGCAGTGTAGTGAAGAGAGGATACAACCAACCACATGTGTTTCAGCCGCACGGATACACAAACTCAGGGTTAATTGCTTTATCTCAAGCCTGCGAATTGACAAACTGTTGTCAATGAAGTATACAGACGTCAATGATAGTTAAATGCTCATTTGACGCTGCTCTGTATACGCCGAAGTTTACTCTAACTTCTCTCATTGAATACGTTCGCCCATTGATAACTCAATAACAGTAGTTCAACGACGCCTGTAAAGCAAGTGAGGTGAACGGAAGGGAGACCAGAGTGTGCATTGAGTGAGGAGGGTTCAGCTGCGGAGAAGTGAAGATGATGTCGCCAACAGAAAACTCCAGAAGTTCCCTACAGAAGTGAAGAACTTAGTTATGCGGCGTTTCGCATGGCATTGACGTCGACATTTATCGTATATTGGTTCTGCGGGAATCCGCTCGAAGTACTTTCCAGCCGTGCAGTGTAGTGAAGAGAGGATACAACCAACCACATGTGTTTCCGCCGCACGGATACACAAACTCAGGGTTAATTGCTTTATCTCAAGCCTGCGAATTGACAAACTGTTGTCAATGAAGTATACAGACGTCAATGATAGTTAAATGCTCATTTGACGCTGCTCTGTATACGCCGAAGTTTACTCTAACTTCTCTCATTAAATACTTTCGCCCATTGATAACTCAATAACAGTAGTTTAACGATGGAACACAGCCGATTTCATAGGCCTCTCGCGATGGTGTCGCTCCTTGCACAGAGGCCTAGTGAATCCTGCCTGGAAAAAGTAGGAAATGTCCTCAGTACTCTTTGTGGCATGAGTACCGCGCAGCCAATGCTTAAATTCAATAATGTGTGAACAGATTGGGCATGTTTTATCCTAAATCGTAGCACCAGGCAGAGTACGTCGTCGTCGGTTCACGGCGAGTGAGCAAATTCTTTTTTTTTTCGATATCCAGGCTTCAAGGCGGGTTCAGTGGTCGCTATAGAGCTTTCATTCATAAATCGCATTGCAGAATTCAAGAGACACGCAGACAGAGAAAAAAAAGTAAGGTGGGAGACTCGTCCTGTTTTGTTTCTTTTTTTTTATCAACCTGTCGTCTTGGATTTTCCGTTGCGAATATGAATTCCAAGCTTTTCTGTATACTTGATTCAGTATTCCTGTATTGAATTCTACATATCGGATCACAAAACGTATGACGATGTATTTCTGAAGAAACATATAAATAGCTGAGTGCACGCATAATCATCTCCACTTCGTAGGCGGTTGCTCTAGCTGCGGCCGTCACAAAAAAGTGTCGCAGTTTCACCCGAAAGACGAAGCATCAATTGCGATAGCAAATTATTGGAGATCTATAGTAGTATTATCAGCTGTATAAACTTGGACATGCAGCAGCACCAGCAACGCGCAGAACTGTTGTCGACGCCGTCGGCGTTTTGCCCGCGTTCGCACCGAATGCGTGCGGCATTTTATATAAATACGCATTTGGTGCCGCAGCTAAACGTCGCCTCCCCTCCCTCCCTTCTGTCCCCCCACAGCCTTTCGCGCGACGGAAAAATTCGCGTTTGCTCTCTGTATATGGAAAGGAAGAAAGAGACGCTGAATTCTACAGCCCTTCAGGCAGAACGCGCGTTTGCTCTCCGACGTGCGTTCGCTCCCAGTGAAAGCGCGCGTCGCTCGCGCCGGGGGTGCCGGGGGTGCCGGGGGGTGCGCTTCGCACCCCCGGCCGGAGCCAACAGCTGGGCCCAGGGAGTCAAGGCGACAACGGGATGCCAGGCCTCCGCAACGGCGGGGACGCTGCCCACAAACCGCGGGCCGCTGAGGGACCAATCTCAGGTGAGCTTGCAAGCACGGCCAGAGAATAATGTACACAAAGACATCTTAGAAAGAATCAAAGCACTCGAGCACGAGAACGCTCAACTCAGACGCACAATGACAGAACTGGCTAACGAGAATAGATTGCTTAAAACGCAAACCAGCAAACCAAGCGCACAGACACAGGATACGCACATGGACACTTCACCCAGTCCGACTCCCCCCAGCGTAGCGGAATCAGAAACGGCTAGTCAAACCCCACCCGCGGGCACACCAGCCACCAAGAAACGCAAGGCCAAGACCACGGAAGGTGACACGCCTGCCAATGACATAGACGGTCAATTGGACAAGATCCTTAGTACCCTAAGTCAACTCCAATTCGATGTCGAGTCGCTCAAGAAGGGTCACGACAGACTAGTAGAGGCGGTCGACGGCCTAACGAGCAGGGTAGAAGTGATGGAGAAGGGCTTCGGCGCCAGGATCGAGGCTCTCGAGAGAAACCGTCTTTACTCACTCCACGGCACCTGTCAACCCCCCCGCCTACCCCATGGTCAGAAGGAACAGTGCAACAAGCGATATCGTTACACCCAAAACGGCGGTAAAGTCCGCAACCAAAGTGGAAAGCAAAAATGGAGAAGGCAAATAAGCGAGAACCAGCCGAAAGGCACCAAGCGCAAATTAGCAATCAAGGGAAGCTAATAATCTGGCAATGGAATTGTCGCGGTTTTCGCAGCAAGAAATCGGTCCTGCAACAACACTGCAGACACACTACAGACAAGCCGGACATCATACTCATTCAAGAGATCAACACCGACACACCCACCCTTCCGGGATATGAAGGAATTGCTGTTCCACCCACAAAAGCCTGCAGCGGTGTAGCGACGTTTGTTAGTAACAGGCTCGCATGGGCCGAGATTGACAGAAGTAATCCGGACAGCAAATGTGAGCACTTGCTCATCGAAGTGTTTCCCAAAGGCAAAAAGGCCATAAGCATACTAGCACTCAACACATACAGTAGCCCGAACCACAAAACGCAAAGTTTCAGACGAATTTTGAAGAAGGCCAGGGACAAAGCCGGAGACAACCCGCTGATTACTGCCGGAGATTTCAACGCCCCAAGCGTAGAATGGGGATATGGCGTCACCAGCGCCAAAGGCAGAAATCTTGCCACTGATGCGGAAGAGATGGGCCTCACCCTGATCACGTCCGCGCTCTACCCCACCAAAATGGGCAACTCGGTTTCGAGGGACACCACCCCAGACCTTACGTTCGTCCTCAACGTCGAGAGGGCCACCTGGCATAATACCGGTGAGGACCTCGGCAGCGACCATTACATTGTAGAAACGTCAATAGCAATCGCCTCGAAACCACTCCGAAAGTGGAGATACACGGATTGGGATGCGTTTAGACAGGTACGAAAGGAACGTACCGAAAAGCCCGCTACACTAGAACAGTGGACGCTTGAACTCAAGGAGGACGCCCTCAAGGCGACCAAAGAAATCGAAACGGACGTCCAGACAATCGGGATGGATGCTAAGCTCGCTCACATGCTGGAAGCAAAAAGATCCATATTGCACAGATGGCGTACTCAGAGACTCAATAGAAGACTTAGGAAAAAGATCGCACTGCTGAACAAGGACATTGAGAATCACTGTGCGGTACTCTCCAACCAACAATGGGACGAAGTATGTGCAAGGGCCGATGGCAGCATGACATCGGGAAAAACCTGGAACCTGCTCAAACACCTTCTTAACAAGGGTCAAACCAAGAGCTCTCAGACCAAGGCGACTGACAAGATAGCGAAACGCGACCTCAAAAACTCCAACGAGCAGGAATTTATGGCAAGACTTGCCGAAAGATACATGCCACTCTCGAGCAGCCCCGAAAGCGACGCCGAAGCACCCGGCTCCCCGTACACGGGAGCGGACAACCCCGACCTCGACGAACCCTTCAACCTGGAAGAAATCAGGACCGTCCTTCAAAACCTTAACGGCACATCGGCCCCAGGTCCCGACGGTATTAGTAACAAGGCCCTTCGTAACTTGGACGAAGACTCCATCCGGTTCCTAGCGGATCGAATCAATCAGGTCTGGGATTCAGGCATGGTCCACCGAATGGAAGCACGCCACTACGGTTCTCATCCCAAAGCCCAACAAGCCCTCGGGCGTCGAGAACCTTAGACCCATATCACTCACGTAGTGCGTGGTTAAGGCGGCGGAACACGCCGTTCACAACAGAATCTCCAGATTTCCTTGAAAACAAGGGACTGTTACCACACACCCTCATAGGATTTAGACCCGGTCTATCAACTCAAGACACCATGATTTTAATCAAGCACCAAATCATTGATGACCCCATTAGAAACTCCAAGGCCATTCTCGGGTTGGATCTCGAGAAAGCGTTTGACAATCTCACCAATACATTGTGGACACCATTTCCGAACTCAACCTCGGAGCTAGATTCCACGCGTACGTCAAGTCATTCTTGGATAATAGGACGGCTACGCTCCGATTTGCCGACCTCTCCACGGAGACACTCTCGTTGGGGAGCAAGGGCACCCCCCAAGGCTCGGTCATCTCCCCTATGCTTTTCAACCTTGCCATGGCGGGACTTGCCGAGAAACTCGGACAGATCCATGGGCTCGAGCACACCATATACGCAGACGACATCACCTGTGGGTCTCCAAAGGAACCCCTGGTATGGTGCAGTACATCTTGCAAGAAGCAGTGAACACCGTAGAAGAATTTCTAATTCCCACAGGACTCAGATGCTCGCCTACTAAGTCGGAGCTGCTTGTACGCAGACCCACGCAGAAGGGCCGAAGGCCATATTCAACAGACTTCGATTACAATCAGGAAATTACCGTACGAACGAATTCGGGACACGCCATTCCCGTGCGTCGACAAAATCAGAGTCTTGGGTATGATAGTAGAGACTAAAGACGTCAATGCCTCTACGGTTCAGAAGCTCATCACAAGACTAACAACGCTATCGGGCTCATCAGAAGAATTGCCAATAGACACAGGGGCCTCAAGGAACATAATCTCGTCAAACTCATACACGCGTTCGTCACCTGTCACTTCGCATACGTTGCGGCAATGCTCAATTGGTCAAGATCCGAAAGAGACAGACTCAATGCGCAAATCAGAAAGGTCACCAAGCAAGCCCTCGGCATTCCGACCAGCACCAGCAACGAGAAGCTGGGGCACCTGGGTATGCACAACACCCTGGAAGAAATTGCCGAGGCCCAGCAGCGCGCCCAGCTTGCTAGGCTTTCGACGACGCCTCCGGGGCGCACGATCCTAGCGAAGCTGGGCTTTGCTCAAGGAAACATAGAAAAAGACTTTGCGGACCTCCCACGGGACATCCGCGCTAAGATCACGGTCCGACCTATACCCAGAAACGTACACCCCGAAAACAACAGGGGCAGACGACAAGCGAGAGGACAATTCCTCCTTAACCAAGCCTTGGCAAACCGCGAAAGCTCAGCTTTTGTGGACGCGGCGGCATACGCGGGAAACAAAGCTTTCGCAGTGGCGATGGTGGACGGCTGCGGATCCACAAGACATGCAGCCACGGTAATCGCAAGGAAGCCTGAACAGGCTGAACAGGTTGCGATCGCCGTTGCGCTGACCAATGACAATATTTCTCACATCTACAGTGACTCCATAGCCGCAATTAGAGCTTTTCAAAAGGGCACGGTCTGCGCACAGGCTCTAAGAATTGTCACAAAGAAAGAGATTAGGCACCACGTCATATACTGGTTCCCGGCACACTTAGGACCAAAGATCGGCGACGTCCCCAACCTTAACGAGGCGGCACACGAGGCTGCGCGCGCGCTTACAGACCGCGCGGCTTCACCCGACCACTTGGAGAACAAGGACGCCCCCACTACATACAATGAAATCACTAAACACTACTACCTACAACGTAGAGAGTTTAGCACGCCACACCGCACGCTCACTCGAGCTCAAGCGGTTACTCTCAGAATGCTACAAACAGACACATACCCCACGCAAAACAGACTACACCACTACATGCCTGAGCTCTACGACAAGTCTTATTGCACCAATTGTAATACATCCCTTAACGTCTATCATTTACTCTGGCCGTGCTTGCAAGCTCACATAAACTCCGAACCGGACAAGCGCAAGTTTGAAGAAGCAATTCGGAGCGAAGAACTCGCTCCCCAACTCTGGGCCGTCCAGCAGGTCCACGACGCCGCCAGGAAGCTCAACCTCCCGGTTCCGTCGTGGGAGACGCCCGCTCCATGAGAGCCCCAAAGCTCTCGTGGCCTGCAGGACCTTTAATAAAGTTGATTTCCTTCCTTCCTTCGTCGCCGCGCGCCGAACGCTGTATGTGCGAGTGAAAGGGCGCGAGGGGCGCGTCTTTCACGGGGAGTGAACGCACGGCGGAGAACAAACGCGCGTTCTGCGCCGTGCTCGCTTAAGGGCTGCAGAAGTAGGCGTCTCTGTTCTCCTTCACAATCACCATGTATGTAGAGCAAACGCGCCTTCTTCCGACGAGCGAGAGGCCGTGGGGGAGGGGGAGGGAAGGGACATAGAGAAAGAAATTCAACAAGAGGGGACACTCGGCAAAAACTGGCAACAGGAAACACGTCACCATACGTCACGCTATACTTTGACACCGAACGTTAGCTGCCGCGAGCATCGAAAAAAA
Source organism: Dermacentor silvarum (assembly GCF_013339745.2). Lineage (NCBI taxonomy): Eukaryota > Metazoa > Arthropoda > Arachnida > Ixodida > Ixodidae > Dermacentor > Dermacentor silvarum. The sequence goes on along the minus strand of NC_051156.1, from coordinate 83,978,374 downwards.
GAAAGTGAACTTAAGTTAACAGGCATTGATTTATTTTTTTAATTACTTGCCGCGAAAACTAAACGTTTCGCGTATAAAAGAACTTAAGCTTTGCGACTTGTTTTCCTTGCCTTACCTAGCCACAGGTCAATGACGCGCCAGATACATGCGTCATCCGCCAGACACTCCCCCGAAGCCAGCGAGGGTGGCTGGCCTGCTTGAGCTAATCAGGTAATGACGCTATACATGCTTTTCAGTTTAGCATTTGGTCCACATCACCTTAATCGTTTTTTTTTTCTCTCTTTCTTACACTTCTATATCTACCTTGTACCATTAGCCATGCCTGTAATGGATGTCGTCGCAAGCGCCGTCAGCTGCTGTCATCGAAGCCGTATACGGAAATGGACGCGCGGCGTTGAGAGCTGTTTGTCTCTTGCGGTGACCTGCTCTTATTGACGATGTTCGTGTAAATCGTGGGAGCAATAACGTTTACTTTGTAGTTCGTGACGACGATACAAAGTTTTCCGAGCGTACATACATGCAGGGACGCCGGTTTATCGGGCCAGAGCCCATGTGCCGCTCTCTCGCCCACCCGTCCCCACGTGTCCGGGGCGGAATCGTCGCATGCAGCAAGTCGGACGGGCACGCGTCGTGCGAAGGATGACTTGTGTACTCCTGAATACACTGACATTACCGGTGAGATTCATGTCACAGTCTACGACGCAATTAGGCTTACGGCACGGGACCGAGACTTAAGAAGCAGTTAGCGAAAAACAACTCGGCCATCCTGGCGCAGTTAATTTGAGTTAATGAATCGGGCTGAGACTGTTTCCTACGCTTCCTATGCGACTATTGTAACTATTCGGTTTTTGAGCCACACTGGCCGCACAGGGCGCCGTGTCGCAGTTAGCGAGAACTCAGCCGTAGTGCATGTGTAGTCTAGGCATCTTGCTAGGAGAAGTTTGTGCCGCTTTCTCTGACGCCAGACATTACTGAAAAAGTAATTTCGTTACTTTCTGGGGTACTTTGAGGCACGCTGGCCGCACAGCGCGCTGTGACGCAGTTAGCGATAAGCAGCTCGGCCGTGGTGATAAAGTTAGTTTGGCGTCTAATGAATCTTAGAGGGACAAGTCTGTGACGTTTTTTTACGGCTCCGCAACAACATATACCTTCTTTCGGTACTCACGCCCGTTGAAAACGCGATGGGCGATTGCCAAGAGTGATAACATGGGGTGTGCTGCTGGCGCCGGCAGAACGCGCGAACGACGAACATATAAGAAACTTGTAATTCGAAAATTACGTCTTCTAAAGGAGTGAAAAAAGGCATTGCACCCACGCATTTGTCTTGAGTGCCTGTTGCGTCCGTCTCTATGTATGTAGCGTACCGTCACATCGCCCGAGGCCAAGTTTTGGAAACGCGAAGTCGCTCTCGTGTATTTGTGCTGCCAAAGTGCAGGAAATAATGCCCGGAAATGGGGGAACGCTTGGAAATCAGATGTTTTCATATATGTTGGGATGAGTTGGTATTTTCTACGCCATGTATGTAAAAGCGAATTGCTTTTGTTTGTAATGCCGCCTATTCACCGCTTTCGCACGTTTCGCCTCTACACGCAGTATTCCTATGTCTAAATCCAAAATGACTCATGTTTGTAACATGCTGTTACGTGCTTGAAAATGTAACATGCTTGTAATTTACTTTTTTTTTTCAGCTGGTGCCATCCGGTGGAGCTTCATACAGGAACTACTGCCTTACCTGCTGGTGTGACAACGTTGGATGAACGCACAAAAAGCGCGGAACGAGCTTTTATATAGAGCAAAATAAATATTTCCTCATTGCACAAAAGGTCTTGCGTCTACTTTGTGAAATTTCACGTGGCACAGATTCGATGGGACTTTACGAGATCGTTCGCAATCATTTTTACTAAATAATAAACTGATTCTGCACGAAGAGCAAAATAAAAAAAAAGAGGGGGGGGGGGGGGGCGCAGCCGGCGTGCTAGCTTACGTTCAAAATACGCGCGCCCAAAACCGAAACCGGAAGTGATGTAAGTGATCGACACCGACCGCTTGGCACACTGCAGTCAATTCGGCCGCTGGGCCCTATGGGAGTGTCCCCTCTTGTTGAATTCCTTTCTCTATGGAAGGGAGGCGACGTTTAGCTGCGGCACGCAGTGCCTATTTATATCAGAGGCTCCGGCAACAGTCACCAACGCCGCACGCATTTTGAGCGAACGCGGGCAAAACGCGGATGGCGTCGACAACAGTTCTGCGTGTTGCCGATGGTGCTGCATGTCCAAGTTTATACAGCTGATAAAGCTAATATCATTACTCCATATAGCTCTCTACAAGTTTGCTATCGCAATTGATGCGTCACCTTTCAGGTGAAACTGCGACAACTTTTCTTAAGTACAGGAACAACACGAGCGACCCGCGAGTCTGACGGAACGATACCACAAGATATGGACGAGCGGAAAATTACAAGAAGAAAATCGGAAAGCCACTCGGCATAGCGACGAAGAAAAACACTCGAAAAACCGTCAGGACCGCATGTCTTTTTTGTGTTTAGATTTAAGAGCATAGAAAATACACCCTCGGTGTATTTATGTTCGTCATACACTGCTGTCACACTATGCCAATTTTGGTACATCGCAAGTTAACGAAACGACCATGAGATCACCATCTTAAGACGGGCACATAGAAATACACCCTCGGTGTATTTATGTTCGTCACACACTGTTGTCATACTATGCCAATTTTGGTACATCGCAAGTTAACGAAATGACCATGAGAGCACCGTCTTAAGACGTAGGCAGCTGTTTCATGACCTACATGACACACATGTCATGATATTCATGTCATGACCTATCATTTATGTTCGTTATACACTCTTGTTATAGTATGCCAATTTTGGTAAATACGAAGTTAACGATACGACCATAAGAGCACCAAGACGTAGGCGGCTAGATAGATGTTCGCCAAGAAATGCTTCGCAATTAAAAGAACTTGCCGCTGGTGAGGAACGATCTCACGTCTTCGCATTATGCATTCGATGCTCTTACCAAATGAGCTACTGCGGCGCCGTTTTCCCATCCACTTTCTAGGGTATTTATGTTGTAGAACTAGTAGAACGAACTCTGGGAGTGTTAGCCAGCCCCACCACTATCAAACCTTGGCGGCGGATCTGGAACATTCTTTCTGCCGCAGGCGTTACGAGTACGTCATCTTTTATTGCGATAGCAATTATATGGACACTCAAAAGCAGATTTCTGCCGTCGGCGTCGCCGTCGCCGTCGCCGTGAGGTTCCGTATGACGTCATTTGGAGAAGAAATCGTCGCGGTGGTAAGTGGTTCTTGAGGGAAAGGGAAAGGTTGGCGCTATCTTCTGCAGCCCTTGAGGGAGCACGGCTCAGCGCCAAATCGTCGCGCGCCGAACGCTGTATGTGCGAGTGAAAGGGCGCGAGGGGCGCGTCTTTCACGGGGAGTGAACGCACGGCGGAGAACAAACGCGCGTTCTGCGCCGTGCTCGCTTAAGGGCTGCAGAAGTAGGCGTCTCTGTTCTCCTTCACAATCACCATGTATGTAGAGGAAACGCGCCTTCTTCCGACGAGCGAGAGGCCGTGGGGGAGGGGGAGGGAAGGGAGGCGACGTTTAGCTGCGGCACGCAGTTTTGGCGCTGAGCCGTGCTCCCTCAAGGGCTGCAGAAGATAGCGCCAACCTTTCCCTTTCCCTCAAGAACCACTTACCACCGGCACGCAGTGCCTATTTATATCAGAGGCTCCGGCAACAGTCACCAACGCCGCACGCATTTTGAGCGAACGCGGGCAAAACGCGGATGGCGTCGACAACAGTTCTGCGTGTTGCCGATGCTGCTGCATGTCCAAGTTTATACAGCTGATAAAGCTAATATCATTACTCCGTATAGCTCTCTACAAGTTTGCTATCGCAATTGATGCTTCACCTTTCAGGTGAAACTGCGACAACTTTTTTTGGTGAAGGCAACTGGTCAATAAACCCACACATGCTACCTGAAGACATCAATGTTGCTGGATTCGAGACCCTCGTTATGTAATGAACGAGAAGAAGGGGAACCGAGGGGCCCGATTTTTATTAATCATAGTATAAGAAGCCAACAAAACAAAACACCAAGGACAACATAGGGGAAATTGCGTGTACTTACTAATTGAATTAAAGCAATGATTATTTATTGGAAATGGAAATGGACGATTAAACCACTTGCCGCAGGTGGGGAATGATCCCACGTATTCGCATTATGCGTGGGATGCTCTTGCCAATTGATTGGGAATACAAATAGCGCGAGTGTATACGCCGAGAACGGAAATCGAGGCGCTCAAGTCTGCCGCCACCTTAGCGCAAACAGACATACATACAAATGTATATATATATATATATATATATATATATATATATATATATTGTAATGAGAGAGAGAGACACAGAGACAACACCCGTTCACTGGGCCGGCTGTTCTATTCTCTGCCTCGTCGTCTTCCCTTTCTCTGAGTGCGCCCGCAGTCCGAGCGCCCGAGCCTAGGTGCGTCTTTTTCTTCATTACACTCGGCCACGCTGCTGAAGACAGCTCTGGTGGTTGTGAGGGCGCGCTGGTGTTGCAAAATCGCTGCATAGTCATCGTCGGAAGTAGTCGTCGTTGAGACCGTCCAGCGCGCAACCAGCTCCTCGGGGGGTCAGCACTGACTGTTGCGCTCTGGTCGCACGTCTCGTCGACGACCATCCTGTCGCAGTTGGGCACGTAGGGCTGGCGATCCTGCACGATGGGCAGCCGCTCTGCTCAGCCGTGGCGTGCCCCTCGCAACGCTGCCGCAAACTTATCGACGCTCGCCGTTGCGCTCGAATCAGCCGCGACCGAAGAAAAACCGCGACCAATGCGCGACTGGTCTTTCGGGCGTCTCGTCCGCGGTCCCGCACGTCTTGTGCGTCTATCGCGTGTGGGCAGATCTTTGATGATAATGCGCCCCAACTCGGCCAACGGCTGCGTAGACATGCAGAGATGTGGCTCTAACGAGTCAGGAAGCATCTCCCTGCCATGATCCGTGGACTGGTCGGGCTCTCAGAGTAGTAGCGTCGGCGCCTCCATGCACCCCTGCGTTGAAGTGGTTGAGAGACGTTGCACTGAATGCTTTGGACCAAAAGTGGTCTTGGTATCTGAAAGTGATGGTACGGTGTCGGAAGCCGCCGCAGAGTCGAGGAGCCGTGGTGGTACAAGTGGCTCTCGTTCTGGGTCTACAGCGAGGCAGGTGGCGGAGCAATCTGCCAAAACCGTCCCGGGTGCAGCTACAGTGGCAAGATGCTGCGGATTCTGAGCTATGCACGGTTTTCGTCGCAGCAGCTCAGCCGGCGTAGACGGCCGCGTGAAAGTAGCAGCGGTGACTTGCTGCGTGTTCAGAGGTTGTGGTGGAGCCAATGATGCTGGTTTGGGATCTGCCTCTCGGTGGTGACTCGAAGCCGGAGCGGTAGTCGCCGTGCGCTTCCCACCGTCTGCGATGGGGCCCGCGACGACACTCAGGGAGCCGGCTTTAGCGGCGGGGCAGCCTGCGGGCGTCCCTCGCGAGGCGTTACTGGGCATGACTGGTGCGTCAAAGTGGTGCTCCTGAGGAGATCCGGCCGTAGAGCACTGCTGGCCGGGCTCGACGCAGGCATATGTGAGCGGGCCGAAAGCAGCGATCAGAGCTGCACTCCATTCAGGCCACGACCCAAGTTTAATGCCTGCGTAATTGTCCCATGCCTTGGCTGCACCGCAGAGTCGTTTCGCGGCAACCAGCCATCTTGTGTGGTCTGGCCAGGCATGACGATCACCCAGGGCATTGATGTTTCGAACCCAAAGGATGACGTCGTCTTGAAAGCCGCGAAATGTCGGTATGCCCGCGAACGCCGACTGCAGGGAAGCGTGGACGGCGTTCCCAGGCAGGGCGCAACCGCTGACGGATGCGAAGGCGGTCGTCATACTCTGGAGCTGTTGTGTCAGCTCGGCGATGGCGTGGACGAGGGCATCGGTATATCCCTGTCCCAGAGCCGCCGAGGAGGCTTCGACGCCATCCCCGGACGGTGCAGTGGCTACTTGCGACGGTGGTAGGGTGGCGGGCTCCATACCGAAGGAAGAGTGGACGGCGTTCCTGGGAAAGAGGGACCCGGCACGCCGAGGAACCGTGCGAGGAACACTGAAGGTGGAAACGCCTTAAGGCAGGTTCATTGTAGACTGCGCCATTGTAATGAGAGAGAGAGACACAGAGACAACACCCGTTCACTGGGCCGGCTGTTCTGTTCTCTGCCTCGTCGTCTTCCCTTTCTCTGAGTGCGCCCGCAGTCCGAGCGCCCGAGCCTAGGTGCGTCTTTTTCTTCATTACAATATATATATATATATATATATATATATATATATATATACACGACCACTGACGAAGCCCAATGCAGTGAAATGAAAGCTGCAGTCTGAGTGAAATCGTGCTCTTCTAGGAATATACAACGACCTTTGTTATCTTCTTGCTTTTCATGGGCTTGGATAGGGGGCACGAAAAAGGGAGAGGATGAGAGGCATACTAAAGTCGTGGCGCTGAGATGCCCTCCTGCAAGGGCTGTAGTATAGATCGAGCGCCAGCCTTTTCCCTCCCCGAGAACCACTTGAGGATGGAACGTATACGTTGAACCAAAAGAAAACAGGCAGCGCTCTCGACGCAGAAAAAGCACCGGCAGGGAGAGTCTCAGAAGTCACAAGCTTCCAGAAAGTTTTGTTTCGTGTTGAAGGAAGGGAGCACCCTTTACTTAGTCCAATGAGTCGTTAGCTTCACGGGTGGTTGGAGGGGAGATAAGAGGGGCGGGGGGGGGGGGGGGGGGCGGTCGAAACAGCTTTGAGCGGTGGCGCATGCCACCATTAATTTAGAACTTCTGGGGGCGACAGCCCCCACTGCCTCTCCGGCTCCGGAGCCCCTGAGACCGACCGGCTTGTTGTTGACCAGGAGATGGATATTGACCTGCTGCTTGCTATGATTAGCATCTCCGATTTTTCCGGCGAGCATTTTAGCCCTATGGGTCTCGATAGTTTTCCGTTTTCCAGATTGCCCTTTGTAGGGTGTCCTCTATTTGGCCATCGCTACCCCGTCTGTCGACCCAAAGAGTGAGGTCGTCAGCGTAGAGAGTGTGGCAGAGGCCCTCTAGCTTTCTGAGTCTTTCTGGCAGCCCGATCATTGCAATGTAAAAAGCGTAGGGAATAGCACCGATCCCCTCGGTGTTCCCTTCTTGCCTAGCTTAATGTTTTCTCTGATTGTGCCCTCGATTTCTATGATCACCGTGAGGAAGCTATCGTGAGGTCCGTGAGATCACCGTGATCACCGTAAGGTCCGTGAGGAAGCTATCAATATAGTTGTATAGCTTGCTTTCTACATTTAGGGGATTAGGGTGTGACAAGATCGCTTGGTGTTTGACATTGTCAAACGCTTTGCTGACGTACAGTCCCATTATGACTCTCGAGTCGCTAGTTTTCCTTTCCAGTTCTTGTTCTTTGAGTTGCAGCATGACGTCGTTTGTCAATAGTTGTCTGAATCGATCTATGCTGTCTGGGAAAAGTTCTTTACTTTACAAGCATCCATTGAGCATAATCTGTATGGCCTGCTGCATGAACTTTCCTACACAGGAGGTCAACGATATTAGCCTAAGGTTCTCTAGTTTGAGTTCTTGGGGATGAAGACTAGATTTGCTCTCTTCCACTCCTCAGATATCTGCCCCGCTCCCAACACTTTTGCATGAACGCCGTTAGTTGTTGGAGGGAGTTGTACCCTTCTTGGTACAACGTTGTCCTGTACCCTTCTGGCATCAAATGCATTTTCTAGTCATGTACTCTTTTTCATTTGCAGATGTTATTACTGGTTCTCATGGCGAAAAAAGTCGATGGTTTTTCAATATTGTATAACAACATAATTGCACTTCCGTTGCTTTGTATTGCGAGTGCCACCTCACACTACATTTCCTTTTAAGTTAGGTTTCTTCTGTTTGTCTTTTATTTCCGTCCTAGTTGCTGTTAGGGCTCTTCCTTTTTTTTACTTGCTTATTCTTGCCAAAAAACGTTTTTTTCATATTCTGTTGTGTCTGCGATATAGCAGTTTTGTAAACGCTGCCTGTCGGCTCTGCCCTTCAAGCCCAATGCGGCTTTGGCAGACCTATCATGTATTGATGCCCATGAAAGTCCGCTAATAAAGTATTATTATTATTATTTATTTATTAGACATCGACGAACAGACAAGCGAACATTAAGAAATAAATAAAGCAATGGAGGTTTTATAGAACACGTTCTTGGCTTAGTCAGCACATGTTTTAGACCATAAATATGGCGTAGCAATGCGTGCACAGGTAATAGAAACGCCGCGAAAGGCGATAGAAAAAGTTTGAGAGGTTACACGAGATAGGGCGTTTGCTAAACCACACAGCTGATAGTGGAGATGGCGAAAAATTTAAGGGATAAGATGTTATGTGTGCGCAAAAATGACAACGTTTAGATAAGCAGAATGACAGCCGCACCGGGAAGCTTAATAAACATAACTTGATATGCAGCTGCTCGGAATTGTCCTCCGGCAAAAAAAATAAGTATAAAGAAAAGCTTTGAGGGGAATGTGAAGGCCACCTTTTCTTTCAATGTCACTGCCCCATGGTAACAAATGGGTAGTAGAAACGCAGGTAAACGTTGTTAAAGAAGTTCGCGTTCAAACTTCACAGTCTCCTTGTGAGATCCTGCGTAATTAGGGGCCCTGTAATAATTTTGACTCCCTCTGGTTCTTTAAATTGGTCAAGAAGCTCAACCCGCTGGCTTATCATTTTCTTTTCCTGCCCTATCGGCGCCGGACCTGCACCCTCGCATGGTATCAAACACCATATGTCTACTGCGGTAGAGTGACCCGCCATGGTTGCTTAGTGGCTATGGTGTTGGGCTGCTAAGGAAGAGGTCGTGCGATCGAATCCCGGTTACGGCGCCCACATTTCGGTGGAGGCGAAATGTGGAAACACCCGTGTACCTAGATTTAGGTGCCCGTTGAATAACGCCAGGTGGTCCAAATTTTCCGAAGTCCCCCATTACGGCGTGCATCATAATAAGATCGTGGTTTTGGCACTTAAAACACCATAATTTACGTTTTTTACTGCGGTAGCATGGTCTTTACGGAAAAGCAGTTGGCGGCAATTTTCAAAATCATGCTGTGCAATCAGCATGTGCATTACTGAGCGAGAACTTCTAAAAATCAAAATGTGTAATCATGAACATGCGACGCCGCCCAGCGAGATGCGTTGGTGCCCCCAATGCCTAATGTATGGGGTGATTACAACTTTCCGGAATATCATCACTCAAGTTAATTTGGCACTCATGGTATCAGCGCCTGTAGCAGCGCCTCCTAACTCTGGGGTGTGAGCCAAGCGGCACGATTCCGAATGAAGAGCCGTGATGCTCAATTGCTGTAAGACTCGCGGCTCACATGCACCTCAAACCGTTGCCACGAAACATGAATGCTCAACGCCACCCGGGCCGACGCAAGGCCGGTACTGATTACTACGCCCGGCGTTATCAACATCGCGAAGACGTCATCCACGTCGACGCCGTGGTCGGTCCGCTCGAAGGAACGGCCGCGGCTGTTGCCATGATGAAGGACGGACGCATTAACATCTCTGCCTCGGTTAAAACAGCGCGCACCGACATGGCTGAGGGGGTCGCATTAGCCCTAGCAGTGGCACACGCGGCCGTGGATTCTACCATTACAGAAATCTGCACCGATTCCCAAAGTGAATATCGTTACTTCCTTCAAGGCATAGCGCCTAAGACAGTCACACACATTTTACAAAACGTCCGTCCGCTTACCCATCCAGAGTCCAACACGTGGGTGCCTGGGCATCAGTGTGTCCCCAGGAACGAGCGCGGTAATGCTCAAGCACGAGGTCTTTCGCTCCGGACTCTGGGCGGCCACTCCCCCAACCCCATGCAAAAACCAGGAGAGGGAATCTATACCTCCCACCAGACTATCACGTATTACAGAAAAGGTAGACAAGATTTACTGCCCCTCACGATTCTCTTAACCTCCACAGAGTTTAATCTGGCGCCAGATCCAGACCAAGGCACTCATTTCCCCATATCTGGCACATTTATTTCACCCTAGTCTCAATAATGCCAGAATTCCTTAACAATGTTTGAAAAATACTTACAAATGTTATGAATTTGTGTGCGTTATATGCTTGTACGTTTTTATTTGTTCTTCAGCAACGTTTGAAGAATGCCTGCATATCTGACGAATTTTGCGTGTGTTTACAGGTTTGCACATTTGTATGTATACCCACCCTGCTAAGATCTGATTTCAGATCACAGTATCTATAAATAAATAAATAAAATAATGTACCACGGGCCGAGCACCCCGGGCAGATCTTTTCCACTGTTTGTGGAGCCGCCCCAAGCCCATGGAGGTACAACCTATTCCCAAACCTTGTTTCTCCTCGTGGGAGGCCGCTCTTCGGGCCACTCGCTCGGATGACCAGCTTTGGCTGATGAACAGGGCCTGGCTAGAGATATTGGCCAGGGGCCTTCCGGATATCTAGGAGCCCAACCACCTTTAAATAGATCAAATAAACTTTTAATCATCCACCCAGCTAAAACAGCTTCGCTGTTAAAAAAGATCACTCGCTCTCCCGCAATCCAGAGTAGATGTAAGCATGAAATGGCTACCATATGGCGTCTTTTGCTACCTGCGGTGCCGCCGCCTTCAACCGCTTTTCTTCTTCCAACCGTGCGGCGCGCTCAGTGTCTGTCGCTACTATTTATTCTCGTCGCTGAACGCTCACGACTCACAGACTGCTGGCGTTCAAAAGAGCACAGGCAACCCTATATCAGCGCCAAAAGATGACAATAAAGTGTATGGTGCCCTCTATCTGCGTTTGGACGTCGCTATTGGAAATGAAAAAACTGCAGCGTACTAGAAGTTACAGCTTGAAAGATATTGTGAACAAACATTAGGAAGAAATCGGAAGCAATATTTCTTGTAACTTATTTGGGAAGTAACTAGTGTATGTAAAGCGGTCCTGTAGAAAGTGTTGGGGACCAGAGACCGCATTTTCGTAACTTTTGTCTGGTTGCCCCGGATGATCTCCTTTTGTTCTCGTAACAACGCCCAGATGTTCTCGTTTGAGTGACCGGATGATCTCGTTTGAGTGCCCGGATAACGGCTCTGGCTTTTGGCTCAAGGTCACTTGATGGACGCCGACAACGGGAGCTAAAAGCGTTTCGTGCTTAAAATTGGGCTCCAATGATGTGTAGTGCACGTTAAAGAACCCCAGGTGGTCCAAATTCATCCGGAGCCCTCCATTACGGCGTGCCTCATTATCAGAACTGGTTTTGGCGCGTAAAACCCCAGAATCAATCAACCAATCCACGCTGTGAAGGTAGTTGGCCAGTGAAGCTGTGGTATCGCCTGATCCGACGGACCAATCTGGCGTAGCCTTAAATGATTGAGCAATGCATTACGTGAAATGATCGACAGCAAGACCATTAAATGCACTGTACATAAAAAAGGACAGTGTAAAGCGCATCCTAATTGTGTGTGGCTTGCTTTGCGCAGGAACCGCTACGTCTTGTCTTGCCTGAGCACGACGCAGTTGTGCATGTTGACGTTCTTACTCCCGTCGCCACTCTTCGCGTTCACGCTTCTCTTCGGGAGTTCTAACTATGCGTGCCACACTCATAGTGTTATCACAACACAAATGAAATCACTGGCTAGGCGGGTTCACCTTTTACATATGAAAGTGAAGTGACGTCACTCCCTGCTTCGTATACTACAATTGCAGCATCGAGGCAACTGCATCTTATGCAACCGTAATCTTTACCGGAAACCTGCAAACGCTACGTGCTTCGTATTGTTCGAACGCGCCTTGTCATTTATCATGTGGTTTAACAACTGTTTTATGCTTTTCTTTATTGAAACGAATACTGGGGTGTCTTGCATAAGTAATTTAAATGGAGATAGGCACTTTTGGCTTCAAGTCGCGGAATGATTTTCTATTGAGTGTGCTGTCGATGGAGAAGAAGAAATCCCGGCATCCGATATCACTCGAACCTACCAAGCGCCAAGACGCGTAATTCATTTTCCAGGGCAGCTGGGCCCTCGGACTGTCGCGCCGCCAGACGGGAGAACGTGAACCACGGTGGCGCCTCGGATCTGTTTGTGCCCCGGTGGCCGCGGTGCCGGGCGCCGACGCGAAGCGGCGGTCGTTGGGGTCTTGCGGAGCGCAGCGTAGCAACACCCCAAATAAAAAATACTGCTCCAATCAGGTAGACGGCTCCCTCCCTGATAGTGAGTTTATATTTGGATCATCAAAGCAGTGATGCGTTCATTTAGAATAGCCAAAGGACGGGAAAAGGCAGACCACTGTCACCTGCCAGACTTGTAGGCACAACTGTGGCCGCTGTTAAGAGATCGATGCTATTCCTAAATAAACGCATCACTGTTTTGATGATCCAAATATAATCTCACTATCAGGGAGGGTGCAGTCTACCGGACTGGAGCAGTATTTTTTATTTGGGGTTTGGCTACGCTGCGCTCCGCAAGACCCCCCTACCGCCGCTTCACATCGGTGCCCGGCGCCGCGGCTTCCGCCGCGGCACCGGGGCACAAACAGATGCGAGGCACCGCCGTGGTTCACGTTCTCCCGTGCGGTGGCGCCACAGTCCGAAGGCCCAGCTGCCCTGGAAAATGAATTGCGCCGCCGGGGGTCATGCTACGAGGCGCTACAGAAGCGAACGATGATGACACGGCTGACTAAAATGATCGCTGATAGTCACGCGCACGGGCTTGATCTTGTATCCCTGTCTCCTGTCCGTTGTATAGATTTTGTAAATATATTGTCAAGCGTCTTTTCTCCTCGCAAGAATATTAATGTAAGTTCGTATGTTTTCAGTAAAACATCAGTTGCGAGTCAGCGCTCTTCCGTGTTTCTTCTGTCCGCTTGTTCAATGCGCTGGTTAGAACAATGCGCATGACCAGAACAGATGTTTGTTTGAGTTATCGCACATACCAACGTCACTTACATGCAAAAAAAATAAATTAAAGGATCGCGAGAAAACAAGGTGACAGACGGGGCTGCTCTCTGTAACACAGATGTAATAGCTAGCAGGGCAATTCGTGGACTGTAGGCAGTGGCGGTCGTATTCGCCGTTTAGAGGTACGTGGTGTGTTTATTATTTTCTCAGAGTCATGTGCAAGACTTGAGGTGTCATCTAGTGTCTAAGGATTTCGAACGGCGTCCTGATATTACCAAGTTGTCTGGCACAGGAATAGGGCCGTTGAATTGAATTCGGGGGTTTTACGTGCTAAAACTACGATTGATTATGAGGCACGCCGTAGTGGGGAACTCTGGAATAATTTTCGCCACGAGGGCATCTTTAACATGCCCCCAATACACGGGACATGGGCGTTCTTGCATTTCTCCCCCATCGAAATTCGGCCGCCACGGCCGGCATTTATTCCCGCGACCTTTTGCTTAGCCACCACAACACCATAGCCGCTAAGCCACCGTTGAACAAGCGTACAGTATGTGGTAGTTTTGGCCTACATGACGATAGTTTTATATGCTCACCGCACACTATAATTTACAGTGCGTACACGCCACTGCATGATGGATGGCTGGCTTCTTCTCTCCTGGAAATACCCGATTTCGATCATGTGACCCCACTAACCGCGAGCTCATCCTCACCCTATATAGTGTGTCCCACGTAACTTCAGCCAAACATTAAAAATAGGCATATGCCACGTAGCAGGACCGACCCAAGGTAATACTGTTTGCCATGGCTTGGAGAAACTCAGATTATATCTTGCATCCGTGTAATTACATAATTAGTCATAGTTATTAAATCAACTTTGCAAATATTACAAATAGGTGAAGCGTGTCAATGAGAAAATTCTAGAGCAACATAAAAATTTAAAAAACGTTAAGAGAATGACGGAGGCGATGTGATGACGATGTTGTGACGATGAGGACATGAAGATTCTGAAACGATGCTGATGGTATAGCGACGGCTTAAGGACCATAGGTAGGGGACGAGTGTATGATGACAGCAGGAAGACGAAGCTGAAATGACGACAATGGCACGATCATCACGTTGTGCTGACGACGATGACAAGGGCGGAATAGTCACGCTCAAATGACAAAGACATTATTATGGTAAAATTACAAAGAAAGAACGATGTTGACAAAACTACAGAGGCGTTGTGACGACGACGGAAGACGACAATGTTATTGCGCTTCTTCACCTCTGGTGAAGAGTGCCTCACGCTACAGCTCGACATTAGCTCGCCTTTGTTGCTCACCAGTACTGCAGCATAGAGCCCTTCTGGGTACTCTGTCGCATCGGTGTACACTACTCCTTGTTTTTGCAGGATGGAGCTTTGGAGTCTTTGGACTGTGCTTCTCCAGCTTTCCACGTTGTGTATGGGGTGCATGTTTCGTGGGATGGGGGGTATTCTTAACCTGTTGGCAATTTCTTTGTGGATGGCGGTTATCGCCTCTCCGGATTCTGGGTTCTGGTAGCCCAGTTTCCTAAGGATGGATTTGCCCGTTCTGCTGCCACACACACAATTCGCACAATTCCTCTACGGTGTTTGACACTCCTATGTTATGGATCGTCTCGGTTTATGTGCATGCTGGTAAGCCTAGCGCGGTGTCGACACCTTTCCTTGTGAGCATGTCTACCTTGTCTCCCTCTCTACTTTATTTGTATTTAAGTACTAGATAGCGTAGGTGCTTCGGCTAATGATGAAAGAGTGTACAAGCCTAAATAGGTTCCCCTCCTTAATCCCCACGTTTTTGTTTCCTATCCTCTTGCGAAGCCTGCAAGTTTGGTCGGTTGTGGTTACTAGTCTGTTTATTGTTTCGGTGTTTCTCCCATTTTCTTGTATCCACATACCCACTGTCCTGATCTTACCCACCCTTGGGACCGGGCAGTGGCTTCGAATGTACAGCTGATGTATGGGGGCGATGTCTGGGGACTCATGTCGCATCATGTAGTTCTCCTCTCTCTCTCTCAGTCTATATATATATATATATATATATATATATATATATATATATATTGTAAGCACATTTCACGTACTTCATCGTTCTCATTTGTATATAGCCATCATCATCCCTGTTTCTCTTCTTCTTCGTGTTTGAGCCTCGGCCGTGCTGGTGGAATAAACGGGTCTGCCAGTGCTGCCTGTCCTGGTCGTCTTCCGTCTTTCAAAGTGGTGGAGGCGCGTCAAGATCCCGACGTCCTCCTGCGTTCCTGCCCTACCTGGAGCTACGTTCCGGTCGCCGCCTGCGCCCGGCCACCCCCACAGCTATGACCACCCCTACGTCGGCCGCCGGCACTATCGCTACCCCTGACGCTCCTGCTCCTACGACATCGGCTGCACTGACATCGTGCACCATTACCACCCCTCATCGTGATCCACCAGTCTTTGCGGGTCTCCGTGGGGAAGACGTCGACGACTGGCTCGACAACTACAACCGCGTGAGTTCGGCCAATGGGTGGACCGATAGACAGAAGTTGACTACCGTCGCGTTCTATCTGACCCACGTTGCGAAGACGTGGTATTTTAACCACGAAACTGACTTCACCGACTGGTCAGCGTTTACTACCAGCTTGGGGCAAATTTTCGCGTCTTCATCTGGCCGTTCAGAAGTCGCCAAACAGAAGCTCGCTGCGCGTGTTCAACTTCCGCAAGAGTCATATACATCGTACATCGAAGATGTCCTGGCTCTATGCCGCCGCGCCAACGTTGGAATGACGGAAGCCGAACGCATTCGCCATATTCTTAAAGGCATTGGTTCCATCGCATTCAACGCCTTAGCTGTCCAAAATCCTACCTCGGTTCAAGATATTACATCGACGTGCCAGCGCTTGGACGAGCTTCAGGCCCTCCGTCTTCACCGTGACAGCGACCTTCCAATGCCACCTCATTCTGATTTACGTGCTCTTATCCGCTCTATTATTCGCGAAGAACTTCAGGAGCAGCAACAGCGGCGATCCACTGTTGTTCCCGCCCCATCGCCAACGTTCGACTTGCGCAACTTTGTGAAGGAGGAGTTGACAGCCATGACGACACCGACAACGTCTGTTGCCCCAGCAGCGTTCCCGATGCCCACATACGCGGAAGTCGCTGCAATGCCACCTGCTACTGTCCCTCCTGGGCCTCCTGACCTCACCTGCGGCCATTGGCCTCTATGGGCGCCCGAGCACCTGCTGCACCTTCGTATACTCCGTGGCGTCCACCTCGTCCGGTCTGCTTTTACTGCGGTATACGGGCCACATATCGCGTTACTGCCGTCGCCGCCAGCTGGATGTAAGCCGAGGCTATGCCGATTTCGAGCGAGACGAGAACCGCCGACACGACGCTTACTACCCAGGCCCGTCCGCTTTTACGCAGCGTCGTTCTCCATCTCCTCCAGCGTCTCCACGTCTGCCTCAGGGCTCCCGTTCGGCTAGACGACGTTCTCCTTCTCCCTACCGCCGCTCTGCATCACCGCTTCGCCCCATCTCCCGCCTTGCTGACCAACACACGGAAAACTAAGGATTGCAGTTTTGGAGGGAAAACTGCGTCCTGTCGAACTTGGGAAATACCTCCTTGTCGCCCGGCCAATATGCTATCTGTAACTCTCGAAGGTGTTCCTGTGCAAGCTCTCGTCGATACTGGTGCCGCTGTTTCCGTTCTGCGTAGTGATTTGTGCTCACGGCTCCGTAAAGTCAGAACGCCTTATCTTGGACCCGTTTTACGCGGCGCTAATAACGTACCCATTCACCCCGACGGACAATGTACGGCTCGTGTTTTGATCGACGGCATTCGTCACCACATTGAGATGATTGTGCTACCCGCATGCATCCATGAACTTATTCTCGGTTGGGACCTCCTGCATTCTGCCTCCGCTGTTATATCATGTAGGGAGAAAGTCGTCCACATCACAGATACCACGGATGCACCTATTTTGGAGTCGTCACCCTCCATCTTGAACTTGGCTGTCGCTGCAGATTACGTCCTGCACCCTGGTCACGAACACATTGTAGCTGTCACATCCGGCCAGCTAACCGATGGAGACGCACTGGTTACCCCCTCTTCACGCTGCACTTCACGAGGAATTCTAGTCGCCCCTTGTCTCGTCCAGTTTTCATGAGGCCGAGCTCTCCTGTACGCCTGCAACACAACCCCAGATCCTGTATTGTTGCCCAAAGGGATGACCGTGGCAACCTTCACCGACCCGCCACTGATCTCTGTCGCAGCGCTTTCCCCTTCTTCGTCACCAGTACCAAGCTCAGGTTTGGATTCTTCTTCTCTCCGAGCCCTAATTGGTTCTGACCTAACCGCTGCCCAGTCGGATGCGTTACTCGCCCTTTTGGCTAAGCACAAATCCTGCTTTGATAGCTGTGCCACCGCATTGGGCCAGACTTCCGTAGCTGCACACCGCATCGAAACCGACGGTTCTGCAATTATACGCCGTCGCCCATATCGTGTTTCGCAGTCGGAACGGAAGATCATTGAAGAACAAGTTGATGACATGCTAGCACGAAATATTATACGACCTTCATCCAGTTCCTGGGCGTCTCCTGTCGTTCTGGTGAAGAAAAAGGATGGTTCCGTTCGCTTTTGCGTTGATTATCGAGCGCTCAATAAGATTACACGCAAGGATGTGTATCCCATGCCTCGAATTGACGACGCCTTAGATACACTACAAGGAGCGGAATATTTTTCCAGCCTTGATCTGCGATCGGGATATTGGCAAATTCCCATGAACGAGGCTGACAAAGAGAAAACCGCTTTCGCCACGCCGGACGGACTTTATGAATTTAATGTAATGCCATTTGGCCTGTGCAACGCTCCAGCCACGTTTGAGCGTATGATCGACACTGTTCTTCGTGGCCTTAAGTAGAAGACCTGCCTCTGTTATCTGGATGACATCGTTTTTTCTTCCAGCTTCAGCCAACACCTACAGAGATTAGACGAAGTCCTCCAATGCCTTTCAGATGCTGGTCTCCAGATTAATACTAAAAAGTGCACATTCGCCAGCAGAAGCATCAAAGTGCTGGGTCACGTCGTTTCAAAAGACGGCGTCCAACCTGACCCTGAGAAAATTGCTGCTGTGCTTCAATTCCCTTGCCCATCCAATCAAAAAACATTGCGCAGCTTTCTCGGCCTGGCGTCTTACTTTAGCCGTTTTATACGCAATTTTGCTACAATAGCAGCTCCTCTACATAAGCTCCTGGTCGCCGGCGCCTCTTTCACATGGTCCGAAGACTGTGAGTCGGCATTTCAAGCCCTTAAGAAACATCTCACTTCCGGACCGGTGCTTCACCATTTTGATGAGAGGGCACCCACTATACTCCACACTGACGCGAGTGCGCAAGGCATCGGAGCAGTGCTCCTGCAACGGGGTCCCGCGTCTAAAGAGCAGGTTGTGGCGTCGAGCAGATGGCCTCTCGCCATCTGAATGGAACTACACGATCACAGAGCAGGAATGCCTGGCTATTGTTTGATCCATTCAGAAGTTTCGCCCGTATCTCTATGGTCGCCACTTCACCATCGTAACCGACCATCATGCTCTGTGTTGGCTGTCATCTATGAAGAACATGTCAGGACGCCTGGGACGCTGGATACTGCGCTTACAAGAATATGATTTCACGATAACGTACCGGTCTGGCAAATGTCATCATGATGCAGACGCACTGTCTCGATGCCCGCTTTCGCCTTCTATCGATCGTGCGCACTCCCCGTCTCTACCACGTCACTCTGACGCTACGCCTGCCGCCCACCAGCTCACGCTAATGTCACTGGATCAAGCTCAGCTTTCTTCACGCTCCGATTTAGCTTCCCTTCAGCACGCAGACTCCTACTGTCGAACTCTCATTGATCGCCTTCGCGGCCTAACTAAACCACCCAACAGCCGCTTGCGACGCCAGCTTCAGCAATTTCGCCTTCAAGGTGGGGTGCTTCATCGTTATATTTATCATCCTACGGGTAACAAGTGGGTCCCAGTCATACCTCGCTGCCTTCGTCTTCGAGTTTTAGAAGCATTTCATGATGACGTTGCCGCCGGCCACTTAGGCTTCCTCAAGACCTACGACCGCATCAAGACCCGCTGCTTCTGGCCTGGATTGTCCACAACGGTAGCCAAATACGTTGCCTCATGTGCGTTGTGTCAGCACCGCAAACGCTCCACATCCCCGCCTGCCGGTTTTCTTCAGCCTCTGCCATGTCCGACCGAACCTTTCGAGTGCGTTGGAATTGACTTATATGGTCCCTTGCCGTTGACGCCCTCCGGTCACCGCTGGATCGTCACAGCGGTAGACCACTTAACAAGATACGCCGAGACTGCGCCTCTTCGATCTGGTGCTGCTTCTGAGGTTGCTGACTTTTTCCTGCAATCCATAGTCTTGCGCCATGGTGCTCCTCGCGTTCTTTTGTCCGATCATGGCAAAGCCTTCATGTCCCACGTCCTCGAAGAAGTCTTGCGGCAGACTAATACGAAGCATAAAACCACTTCTACATATCACCCGCAAACCAACGGCCTTACTGAACGCTTCCACCGAACGCTCTCTGACATGTTTTCGATGTACTTACGTCCTGACCACACAAACTGGGACAACATCCTTCCCTGTGTTACATTCGCTTATAATACTGCGACACAACGAACTACCGGTTACAGCCCTTTCTTCCTGGTGTATGGACGATCTGCCTCCTCCGTCTTCGACACCGAATTCTTTTTCTCTCCTGCTTCGCCTAACACCTCCTTCCCAGAAGAGTTTGCAGCTCGACTCGCGCATTGCCGTGAAATTGCTCATCGCAACACCGCCGCTACCCAAGAAGAAAGAAAACGTCGCTGCGACAGTAAACGCCGCGACATCGCCTTCCATCCTGGAGACCAAGTCCTCCTATGGACGCCGGTTCGAACCCCTGGACTTTGCGAGAAATTCCTTCACCGGTACATTGGGCCCTACACAGTCCTACAACAAACTTCCGCAGTGAACTATCTCGTCACTCCGCTTCACTCCGTCGAGGACCGCCGTCGTCGTAGTGCAGAAATTGTTCACGTCTCCCGCATGAAGCACTTTATTCCCCGTTCAGCCGATCTTTAGATTGCGGCCAGGTTGGCCGCTTCCACGAGGGGGGGAAATTAGTGTAAGCACATTTCACGTACTTCATCGTTCTCATTTGTATATAGCCATCATCATCCCTGTTTCTCTTCTTCTTCGTGTTTGAGCCTCGGCCGTGCCGGTGGAATAAACGGGTCTGCCAGTGCTGCCTGTCCTGGTCGTCTTCCGTCTTTCAATATATATATATATATATATATATATATATATATATATATATATCGTAAAGGAACAGAGACAGACACAGCACCCGTTCCTGGGCCTGCTGTGTTTAATTTCTTTCTCGTCGTCTTCTCGCCAACGCCCGCCTTGCGAGCGCCCGCGGGCAAGTTCACTTCGTCTTTAAATTTGGCCACGCTGGAAGTTTCCGGCGCGCCTGGAATCACGCAACCCGTCCAAGCATTGAAGTCGTCATCTGTGAGCCGTCTAGTGTACAACGAGCTTCTGTGGCGGGCGGCACTGGCTGTTGCATGCTGGTCGCAGGTCTCGCCAACAACCATCCCGCCGCTCAGCACTGTCCGTCTCAGCCGAAGCCGAGGAGATTCCCTCAAAAGGTGCTTCGTTGATCACTGTGAGTGGTGTGACTGCTAGAAGTCTTCCCCACCTCCCCTCAGGTTTTCGAGGAATGTCACAGGAAGAGTTGGAGAGGCTGTCCATGGACGGTGATGCTGTGAATGACCGGAGGGCACAGTCCGAGCCAATCTGAAGCGGCGCTTCGTGTCGGTGGCCACTATGCCTTGGGCCCCGCACTGACCCTGAAGGGAGCACCTTGACGCCTGCATGGATGCTACGCTTAACAGCGACAGCGCCGACAGGTGCAGCAGGGGCGTTCTAGAAAAAAGGCGACCGTGGTAATGGATGGCTTTGATTAATGGCCACTGACGCTTGCCTGAACACCAAATCATGGTCTCTGGTAGCAGGAATCGGAACTGAAGGATTGCTACCGCCACTGCTGCTGGAACCACGAGGTGGCGAACCAGGAGAAGACGAGGAAGAAGGGACTAGAATCTTGGTGAAAGCATCGCACGTGGCTATTTCCTCGCAAATGAATACGTTAATGCAAGCTACTGGTCTATGCTCGGTAGCAAATCAACTTAGAAATTCGGGCAGCAATCTGTCGATGGAAAGAGGGAGACAACATTCTCGGGAGATGGCACAGCCTGCAATAGTTCCCCTCCCACTCATTCTGCTTCCGCCAACCAGAACATTCAAGATTGCGAAATGAAAGACGCAGAACATAATGCTCGTGCTCAAAAAAGAGCGATGTCCACAATCAGTGAGGATTCCTCCTCACTTCCCCATTCGAAGTCAAATAAATGTCAGTCGAAGTTTACATTGGAGGATAGTACATCAAAGAAGTCCCCTTCGACAGCAGCAACTTCTTCATCATAGGATTGTTAAAGGTTCTTCAGTGGACCTGCCGATCACTATTATCAGATTCTGTAGATTTGTTTTCTGTAACAAACCAACTTAATCCAGATACAATAGTATTACAGGAAACTAGGTTGACAACGGAGAAAAATTTCCATTTATAATTTGACAGATATTTTCGACTAGACCGCCCTACAAGAGGTGGTGAACTAATTATATTAATTTCGACTAAAATATGTCATAAAGCTAAAATTATATTCGAATTGATAGATTCTGAGTGCGAAATTCTGGCTATAGAACTGACTCTACCTAGATGTTTCCCTCTTTATATTGTAAATACCTATTTTCCTTCCGGTGTGCGGGACACTCGCTCTCTTGACAGTGTTCTAGCTAGCTGTGGGCGGGATGTTTTACTTACTGGGGATTTCAATTCACATCATGTGTCATGGGGTTTAAAGACAGATTCATGCGGTAAACGCTTGTGGAATTGGTCATTAGATAATAACCTTTCTTGTGTAAATTCTGGGGCAACTACATTCGTGCGTGGCCAAAATGAGTCTGCAATTGATCTCACATTCTCTAGCCGTAGTCTCTCTGTGTCTTCGTGGTCAACTGTTGATTGCACCTCTAATAGTGATCACATCCCGCTGGTCTTTTAATAGTCCATTCTACTACAACAATGAATGAACAAGCTCGAACGTTTGTAAACTACAATACCTTTAAGCAGTCCTTGCGATCTGTGATTTCGTCACTTTCTGAGGCGTCCAATGAAGAAAAGACGAAGATTATTTGTTCAGCCCTTGAAAAATCTAGCAAGCAGTCAGAATTCAGAATTCGATCTATAGTGGTTACTCCTACAACCCTTGGTGGAATACCGACTGTTCACACGATTATAAAAGAACGAAAGCAGCCTGGAAAAAATTGTTATATAACCAGTGTCCACAAAACTGGAGTGATTATAAATTCTACAGAACTATATTTAAACATACAGTTTCTAAAGCAAAATACGACTATGATTGCAAACATTTCGAATATCTATCTAAATCTAAAAACAAGCCAGCACTTTTCACTTTTCTTCGTGGCAGAAAGATTCTTCCGCCTCCGAGTAACATTGAATCGATGGTCTTCACTAGTGAAGAAATGACGCAAATGGTAGAAGAAATTGCAAAGGGTTTAGAAATCCGGTTCACGTCCTTGTTATCGCCATCTTCCAAGTTAAGCATACGGTCCGATGATTTTAAGGAGATCACTATGTTAGAACTGGCCACAGCAGTGGAAAGTATGCCAGTTGCCGCCCCTGGTGTTGACGGAATAACCTCAAAAATTATAAAAATTTTATTCAAGGAGTCCCCAGATGATCTTTTAGAGGTAGTGAATTATTCTATTCAATTTTCGTGGATACCTTCCAGTTGGAAACTCGCTAAAATTATTCCGATTCTTAAAAATAATGGTGACGGATACACTCTTGATAATATTCGACCAATTGCTCTAACCTCCAATTTAGTGAAATTAATAGAAAGAATTCTAAATTTTCGTCTTATAAAATTAGTAGAGGACAAAGAAGCGCTCAGCCCTTTCCAAATTGGCTTTAGATCTGGCTGTTCCATTTGGCACGCTCATGTGGAACTGGAAAGCCGTAGAAAACTAGCACGTCGCCAGAGACAAATTGCAGCTCTAGTAACTTTAGATATATCAAAAGCTTACGATAGTGTAGAACACGAAGTTTATTGCATCGATTAATTAACCTTGATTTCCCAAAATACATAACAAAATGGTTTAGCGAGTTTCTGACTGACCGAAAATTTTATTGTTCTTTGAAAGCATGTTCTTCAAATAGACGTCGGCAATCTCGTGGAGTTCCACAAGGATCTGTCACGTCCCCTTTATTATTTAATATATTACTAAGCTCTATACCTTGTCATAATGACATATACACATATGTCTACGCAGATGATATTGCTTTTTTTGCATCTGACATTGACATCCATTATTTATATAATCGATTACAAACATACCTGTGCGCCATAGAACACTGGTTATTGAATATTCGCCTCTTCCTAAATGTCAGTAAATGCACACTAATAGTTTTTCCTTTAATAGATCCAATACATATAAATCTAACCTACCGCCTACACAACATACCTCAGGTAGACTCGGTAAAATACCTGGGCATAATATACGATGACCGGATAAATTGGCGCACGCACATTGAATATATAAATAAAAAAGGGGTGCGAGCGATTGGAATGCTAGGAAGGCTTTGTAACAGTCGATCAGGAATGCGGAGAGACTCTCTTGGGATGATTTATAAAATGTACATACGGCCAATTTTGGAATTCGGATGTGTTCTATGTTCAGGTGCGCCGGCATACAAATTACATCCCCTTGTTCTTCTGGAACGGGAAGCTTCACGCCTGTGCCTTGGATTGCGAAAGTTCGTTGCCAACAATGTATTATACCTAGAAACACGTTTACCTTCTCTTTTGTGCAGATTTCTGTTATTAACGGTCCAAACATTCTTAAAAATGTATGAATTCCCTATAAAATTACAAATCATTTTCATTTCCCAGCCTGCAATATTTTTCAAACATCCTGGCCCCGGTTCCACACTCCTTTTCGTTTTCGTGCAGGCACTTGTTGGCCCCTTAGATGTACGATTATGTGAGATCCCTCCAATTTGTAGTGAGAGAGAGAATCTCCAAATTATTTTCGACGATATATATCCAAACAACGCAAAACTCCTTTCTTACAATATATTAAATGGGCTATTAGAAAATCACTTATTGGAGTTAAAAATAAAAGCCGTCATAGCGACATATGCCTCGCAATCAGAAGAAAAATTTGGAATTGGAATTTTCTCTTCCGCTTCGACTGGTCGTTCTCCTTAAGGCTTCCAGACTATATACCTGTATTCTAGCTGAGTTTCTGGCGGTTACATTGGCTCTACGAAAAGTGCACTCATCAATTTCGGAAGTTGTAATCGTAACAGATTCTTTGTCATCATGTTCAGCTCTCACTGCAAATAGTGGCTCACAAGTTTCGCGTACATTCCAATGTCTTATTCCTTCTAACTTAAAACTAATTAGATTTGTATGGGTGCCTGGTCACAAAGGATTAGTTATCAGTGAATAAGCCAGCAGCTTAGCGAGAGCTGCCCTTAGTGGTTCAATCCTTCCGATTCTTCCTGTATCAGCTTACATAACCGCGGCTGGGTTCAGGAAACGGGCAGTCATGCAAGACTCCTGGAACCTGCCATTAACAAATCTAACTGATTATCGACACCTCCTATTTCCTTGGAACAGAAAATTCTCCCATAATAGAAAACTTCAAATCCTCTTTACCAAATTCAGATGTCGCATTCCTACATTAAACTTTTATCTGCCTCGATCTGGTCTCGTGCCCTCCTCCTTGTGCTCATACTGTGGTGAAGACGAAACAATAGAACACTTCTTCCTGTCATGCCGCCGTTTTTACTCATTAAGAAAACATGATTTAGAAGAAAAATTTAACAGTGCTGGATTAAATATTGCGATACCCAATATTCTATCTTTTGGTGCCTCTTCTCCCGCAAATTGTCATAGGGATGTTGGTGCAGCTGTTGTGGGGTACATAATTGAATCAAACCATTTCCTTGCTAAATTCTTAAATTTTACAGGAATAAATTTTTTCGCTATTCAAACATTTTCACAAGTGATCCTTATTAGACTCTGGTAATTGTTTTCCTTCAATCACCCGATTCTTGGCCAATCCCCCATAGTGGCTACGAGCCACTTTTGAAGGCAAGCAAGCAAGCAAGCAACAGCTGGCCCAGGAACGGGTGCTGTCTATGTCTCCTTGATCCTTTTACAATGGCGCAGTCTACAATGAACCTGTCTTAAGGCGTTCCAGCCTTATGTGTTGCCCGCACGGTTCTTCGGCGTGCCGCGTCCGTCCTTCCCAGGAACGCCGTTCACGCTTCCTCGGGTATGGAGTCTGCCACCCTACCACCGTCGCAAGTACCCACTGCACCGTCCGGGGACGGCATCCAAACCTGCTCGTGGCTCTAGGACAGGGATGTATCGATGCCCTCGTCCACGCCATCGCCAAGCTGACACAACAGCTCCAGGGTATGACTACCGCCTTCGCATCCGTCAGCGGTTGCATCCTGCCTGGGAACGCTGTCCACGCTTCCCTGCAGCCGGCTTTCGTGGAAATACCAGCGTTCCGCGGCGTTCAAGACGACGTCATCTTTTGACTTGACACTGCCAATGCCGTGGGTGGTCGTCATGCCTGGCCGGACCACACAAGATGGCTGATTGCAGCAAAACGCCTTTGCGGTGCCGCCAAGGCATGGAAAAACTACGAAGGCATCAGGCGGCGGTCCTGGCCTGAATGGTGTGCAGCTCTGATCGCTGCTTTCGGCGCAGTCACGTATGCCTGCGACGAGACCAGTCAGCATTGCTCTGCGGCCGGAGCTCCTGAGCAGCACCACCTTGACGCGGCAGTATTGCCCAGGAACGCCTTTACAGAGAGGTCCGCCGCAGACCCCTGCGACGCCTGCAGTGGCCGCTACAGGTCTCTAACTCTGTGTCGGTAACTGACATCACACATCAGGCCAAGACCACTTGCTATCCACAGCAGTCGGTGACGCGACCTCTAAGCTCGCCATCGGGTGTGCACCTGAAGGCGCCGTCTCACCGGGTGACGCCGTCGGATCCATCCGAATTAGTGGAAAACGCCGGGCGCACCATCATTTCCGCTACTATGCCGCTTCCACTAGAACCACCTAGTATCCCGGCCTCGAACTTGGGCAGCTCAACTGCACACAACGTTGCATCGAGCACCGATGATGAAAAGCTAACACTTCAGAATCACACCGATATCTCCACGGATCCTAAGAACGACAAGGCACATGTCTGGGCCAGTTGGACCCACAGCTTCGGACTTCACAGCAGTCATTGGCCGAATGCGGAGACGTTCATGCCTCGCCTAACAAAGTTTCGCTGAAGGGAGCCAGGCAGACCAACACGGCTGGGATCACCATTACCGAAGACTGGAGTGGGTCCAAGGTCATCATCATTAATGAACTTCCCATGCGTCCCAGATCTTCCTATAGTATGCATTCCGCAAAGCAGATCGATGGCCAGTTATCGCTTGCAGATGGCATGAACACTGACCAGGAGGGCAGGGTAGCCTTAGGCGTCCTTACAAGATTTCCCTGTTCGAGCACCTTTAGGAGCCTTTTTCCGTCAGTGGCAACTCTGAAAAAGCGCAAGTTGCGTCCCATACGTGCACGGATGCTCACCTCCTCATTGAAGAAGCCGCGTCGTAGACCACACCGATGCATTGCGACCGAACGGGATCAATGCACCCATCAGCGTTCAGTGCTACAAGCTGTGGTTGGGCGTCAAGAATTTCCTGCCGTATTTTTGGAGCAGCGATGGGCTTTGAACAGCGTCTCCGAGAGCAGCGACCGGCCGCAGGAGAAGCAGGTAGCGCGTGCACTGGATGGCTCAACGACTAGGGTTTTCCACTCTTGTCAACCATGGTTCTCAACATCCGCGCACCCTGACAGCCGCCAGAACCACCTTCGGCAGCGTGTAAAGTCGC
Source organism: Dermacentor silvarum (assembly GCF_013339745.2). Lineage (NCBI taxonomy): Eukaryota > Metazoa > Arthropoda > Arachnida > Ixodida > Ixodidae > Dermacentor > Dermacentor silvarum. The sequence goes on along the minus strand of NC_051156.1, from coordinate 83,951,265 downwards.
AGCGTGGCAAGCTGCAGCGTGGCAAGTAGCGGCGTGGTCGAGTGTAAGGTATCTCATGAAGACAAAGAGGCGCTCGGACTACCTCCTTGTTAAGTGGCGTGTTTGCAAGAAGAAGAAATAAACTTTATTTAAACAGCCGGCACTTTGCTTTTAGTGGCCTCAGGTGTCGGCTCGAAGTCCTTGTACTCGGGCGGCATCTTCGGAGTGTTTGCAAGCCATGCCGGAAACATGCAGCGTGGCCGAGTGTAAAGATGAAGAGATGTACTTGGCCTCGGGCGCTCGGACACAGTGCACTACGGGGTGAGCGAGGAGAAGACGAGGACGAAGGGAATAGAATAGCTGGCCAAGGAACGGGTGCTGTCTCTGTCTCCTCATTCCTTTACTCTCTCTCTCTCTCTATATATATATATATATATCTATATATATATATATATATATATATATATAGTAAAGGAATGAGGAGACAGAGACAGCACCCGGTAGAACGCCCGCCTCGGCTGCGGGAGCTGTGGGTTCGATTAATTCCCACCGCCGCCGGGCACCCACTGGTTCAAAAGGGTACAAGCGTACCCCGGCCTGGCGTTCGGCTTCCTTCAGGGGTGATACGCTTGGGAAAGGAGCCTGCGCCCTGAATTCCCGTCGAAACCAAGAGAAAGAGAGAGAGAATAAACTTTGATCGATAAGATCAGCCGCAGAGGCAGCGGAATCGCGATATAAGCTCGCGCGCCTTTTCCGGAGCCGGACATTTTGGCGCTATGCTTTGACGATCGCGAAACTTCAGATATTCCATTACCCCCCATCAGAGTTCAATCTGGTGCCAGATCCAGACCAAGGCGCTTATTTCCCCATATCTGGCACACTTATTTTACCCTAGTTTCAATAATCCGCAGTGTACCACCTGCCGAGCACCCCGGGCAGATCTTTTCCTATGTTTGTGGAGCTCCCCAAGCCCATCACGGTACAACCTATTCCCAACATTTCCTTTTCCTCGTGGGAGGCCGCTTTCGGGCCACTTGCTCGGATGACCAGTTCAGGCTGGTCGACCGGGCCTGTCTAGAGTTGTCGGTCAGGGGGCTCCCAGACATCTAGGGGCCCAACCACACTTAAATAGATCAAATAAAGTTTTATCCATCCATCCATCCATCGGGGCGTGATTAAAAATCACTGCTTGGCGGGAAAAAAAGCGAACTGCTAGGAAAGCAAAAATATAGTTTCTCCTCTTTCACGTCCGATAGCGCAGTGTGTCCGTGAGCGGCGCGGAAGATCTCGAAAGCGGCATTTCAACCCATCGATAGCGGGCGGCCATGTTTTCGTTCTCTTTTGACAATCGCTAAATTCGGAGCGCGTTTAAAGATCACCGCGTCGAGGTAAAAATACGATCTGCTTAGAAAACTAAAATATAGCTTGCCTTTTTCACGCCCGATAGCTCAGTATGTGCGTGAGCGGGGCGGAAGGTCACGAAAGCGGCTGTTTAAACCATGGATGGAGGGCTAACCATGCCCAAAGGGCGCGGTACGGAGAGTTAAGAGAAAAAAATGGAGCTGGGCAGGCTATGTAATGCGTAGGATGGATAACCGGTGGGCCATTGGAGTTACAGAATGGGCACCAACAGAAGGGAAGCGCAATCGAGGACTGTATAAAACTAGGTGGGGTGATCAAGTTAGGAAATTTGCAGGCGCAAGTTAGAATCACCTAGTGCAAGACAGGAGCAATTGGTGTTTGCAGGGAGAGGCCTTCGTCCTGCATTGGTCATAAAAAATAAGCGGATGATGATGGTGATGACGATTATGATAATGAACTCAGCAATGAAATGATATCACAATTTTTTTAATTGTACCTAGTATAACATCTAAAGCAGACAAAATTGATAAATTATACCTGGCTCTCAAATAGAGCGCTAATTTCCGAGACAAACTTTTTGCAGTAGCTTTGTAAACAATGTAACGAATTCAATTAAGACATAAATTGACATGTCAAATTTGTTAGCGTAATGCACTAATGGATGCACTTTACAAAACTGCGATATTTGTTCGAGCTGCAGAGCTACGAATTTGTAAACTTCGTGCTTCTATTAAGGCGAAAGTCTTTATAGAAGCCTTAATAGTTGCGCGATGGCCTTGAAAAAAATTCGTCGTCTCCTCGAGTGGTTACAAAAAATCGCGTGACCTTCGAGCGAGCGCCGGGTGAACATGACACCGAGGGGGGCGCGCTGAAACCACGCGACCTCCTAGCGAGGGGCGGGTGTAGAGGGGAACGAGCGGCAGGCAGGCAGGCAGGCAGGCAGGCAGTGAACTTTATTTTAGGTCCTGAGGAGCGACTCCAAGAACCCCTTACGGGGGAGGAGCCACCGCGGGCCGCTCCCACGTTAGGACGGGCAGGCCGTGCCTGACCGCCGCGTCGTGGGCCCTCTGGACAGCCCGTAGATGAGCGGTGAGGTCGGAGCTCTTGAGCGCCTCCACCCACTCTTCTTTCGTGGTGAGATTATCGTGGTCCCGTACAAGGAACACCACCAGAGCATGTGTTCTAAAGTGCAGAAGGGATCGCCGCAATCCGGACAATCGAGCTCGAACGAGTCCGCGTACCTGCTGACCCTGGCTAGACAGGGATAGGACCCGGTCTGCAGCATGCGAAGGGTAGAAGACTGAGGCCTGGAGAGCTTGGCGTGGGGCGGAGGATACACCCTCCTACCGAGCTGATGGTGCTTTGAAATCTCGTTAAGCGTGTGGAGCTAGTCCTTGTGGAACCTGCGTCCGTGCCCTCGAGCGGCGTTTCCCCGGCGCGTGGGGGGGGAGTTGGCGCGCGCGGGCGTGGGCCAGCTCGTTGGCGTTGGGAACGACGGTGGAGACCTGAGGCCCCATGCGGGCCGGGAACCAAGTGATGACGTGGGGGGAGACGCTCCTGCCGCAAAGCAGGGAGGCCGCTTCCCGTCCCGGAGGGCGAAAGCCACCGCGACCTGCTCCGCCAGTGCCGGAGACGAGCCCCGCACCGCGGAGTTAAGGAGGTTGCCCCTGTGATCTCCCACGACCGCCACGAATCGGTCGGATGAACCGTATTGGGCGACGTCGACGAACGCTACCGATCGCGGATCGCCAGCGACGGAATTGAGAAGTGCGGCCGCCCGGGCCCTGCGTCTGCCTACATTGTGTTGCGGGTGCACGTTGCGCGGGAATGGCGAGACCGTGATGGCTTCCCGCGTCTCCGTGTCGAGCGCGCATCGCCTCTCTCTAACGGCAGTAGGATTGCAGCCCAGCGCCTCCAAGATCCGCCTGCCCGCAGGCGAGGAAGAGAGCCTGACGACCTGGGCCATCTGCTGTGCCTCGACAACCTCGTCGAGAGTTATGTGGACTCCCAGCTGCATGAACTTCTCCGTGCTGGCGGCCATGGGGATGCCGAGCACCTTTGTTATTCTCTTGCGCATCAGCGCTTCGAGCTTTGCCCTCTCGTATCCGTGCCAGCGATGCGCTGCGGCCACGTACGTGATGTGGCTCATTAGGAAGGCGTGGTACAACCTGAGGAGGTTGTCCTCCCCCAGCCCTCCGCGGCAGTTGGAGACCCTAGTGATGAGCCTGACCATGTTGTCCGTTTTGGCGGCGATACGAGCGATCGTCTGTCCGTTACAGCCATTTGCCTCGATGAGCATACCGAGTACGCGGATGACCCCCCTTGGGAATGACCTGCCCGATGGCCGTACGAATGGAGATGTCGACCTTTTAGTGAGGTACCTGACCCTTTTGGGATGCGCCCCCTCCTGGTCTGTCGATACAAAAGGAGTTCGGACTTGGACGGGGAGAGCCGGAGCCCCGTGCGCGCCATGAAATCCTCCATGCAGCTCAGGGCCGCCTGTAGGGATTCCTCGACTCTGCTTTCACTGCCGCCATCGCACCACACCGTGATGTCGTCGGCGTAAAGACCGTGATTAACGCCATGCACTTCGGACAGACGGGCTGAGAGACCGGGCATGGCGACGTTGAAGAGAAATGGCGAGATGACCGACCCCTGAGGGGTACCCCTTGCCCCCAGCTCGAAGGGATCAGACTTTACCTCGCCCACCTTGATAGTGGCGCACCTGCCCCGAAGGAACGGACTGACGAACCCGTGAAACTTGGATCCAAGGTCCATCTCCGTAACGGAATCGAGGATGTGCCTATGGGAAATTTTATCGAAGGCCTTTTCAAGATCTAGCACTAGGATACCCCTGACGTCTCTGGTGTCCCTATCGATCATCTGGTGTTTAATGAGTTTCATGACGTCCTGAGATGACAGGGACGGATGAAAGCCCAGCATGTTATAGGGGAAGACTTCGCGTTCCTCAATGTACCTAGATACACGGTTGTGAATGACGTGTTCCGCGACCTTTCCCACGCACGAAGTGAGCGAGATTGGTCGCAGGTTGTTTAGTCCGGGAGTCCGAGCTGATTTTGGAATAAGAACTACCGACGCAAGCTTCCAATCGACCGGCACGGCACCCGAATCCCACCCGCGATTGATCTCGTCCGTTAAAGTGGAGATGGTATTTTCGTCCAGATTGCGAAGAAGCCTGTTCGAAATTCCGTCCGGCCCCGGGGCCGATCGGCCGTTCAGGGTAAAAAGCGCTTCCCTAACCTCGTTTTTAGAGAAATGAGCGTCCAGGTCCTCCCGCTGGAGACCCCGTAAGCGGGGACAGTCCGCGTCGCCCGAGGGGCCCGTGGGTAGGTATCTGTCGGCCAACTACTGGATAATGTCCTGCACGGTGGAGTCTTCCGGTTCGGCTTCGTGCAAAATCCTGTCCATAGGTATTCTCTGGTTCGACTTGGAGGCCGATTCGCCTAGGAGCTGCTTCAGGAGGTTCCATTTGCCTCCCGTGCGCATTTGCCCATTGATCGAATTACAAATTTCGTCCCACTGTTGAATAGCGAGCGTGCGACAGTGCTCCTCAGTGGGGCAATATAGTACTGCTATCCTCTTACGGAGTCTACGATTGAGCCGTTGCCCATTCCACCTGACCAGGAGAGCAGCCTTGGCCTCGAGGAGGTGAGCGAGACGGCTGTCCATCCTGTCCACCTTGAGGTCCGTGCAGTTCGTCTTGGTGGCGGACTCGACATCCCTTTTTAATTGCAACAACCATTCTTTAAAGTCTGTGGAATCCGCCATCTTTGCCTCCCTGATTTTCCGAAAGAAGTCCCAATCCGTGACCCTAAATTCGCGGGGCGGCCTGCTCGACACCTGGAAGGAGGTAGCCAGGATGAAGTGATCGCTACCCAAGTTCTCGTGCAGGTTACTCCACGAGGCCGGTCCCACCCCCTTGACGAAGGTGAGGTCAGGCGTGGAGTCCCTGGTGATCGAAGTGCCCGTTCTGGTGGGGAAGGCCGGGTCCGTCAAGAGTGCAAGTGCGTGATCGGCTGCCGTTTGCCAGAGGTCGCGGTCGACGACAGGTAGCCCCACTCGTGGTGCGGGGCGTTGAAGTCGCCCGCGACCCCCAGCGGGGAGCCCGCCGCCAGCCCCGCGGCCTTCGCCACGAGGGACGCAAAACGGTGTCTTTGGTCCCTGGGGAAACTGTATATGTTAAGAATAAAGATGTTAGATTTTAGCCACGCGTTGGGAATGATTTCGATTAGCGAATACTCGACCTTGCTGTGATCCATGCGCATGGAGAGAACGAGTGGCACACCCAGAAAAAAAAACAGGTGTTGTGTCTCTGAGGTCACGGGGCAGTAGTAGTGGCGACAGTCGACCAGTGATGGCACGGCTGCTGATTTATCAGTAGATCTACTGATTTTTTTAATTTTTTCTGCTGATTCAGTGAAAAGCGCTTGAATCTACTGATTTCTTGCTTTTCTACTGAAACGAAAGTAAAAGCTGCTACCTTTTCAGTAAAGAGTTTATATTATTGTGATGCCACCTAGTGAGCGAAAAAAAATGCTGTTGGCTCCGAGTTTAACATACATTCTTGTGTTTCCAGTCTCTCAGCGTGGCGCGCTACCTCTGTCTTTGAGCAAGTGGGGAAAAGGTGAGGTGGTGAATTTGTGAAAGTGGGTGCACTACCGTACCCCACAACTATGAAACCAGAACAATGAAACCAAAACTATCGAACCAGAACCAATGACTCTTTTCATGCGGCGCTTCGAGCGCCTACTCTGTGCTACAGGAGAATAGGACACCACTTAATTACGTTTTTATTTTATTTGAGTAAGCTATGAGGGACTCATGTTTTCTTATTTCTGGATCATCATCATCATGATCAACCTGTTTTTATGTCCACTGCAGCACGGAGACCTCTCCCAGCGATCTCTAATCACCCCTGTCTGGAAGATACTGTCAGGTACTAACTACCATCTGACGCCTTTGAATAGGCCATCGAATGGGCTTCATTGTGTTTAAATTCGTGCTTGACAATGGCTCTCTGGATCCCTGGGCTTTTCAAAAGTATCGCCAAGAATATCGGAATCAATTTTGTACTATTTCTTAGAAGGTGCAATACTACAACAGAGTACCAATATAAGCGCTGAATTCGTGGGCTCATAAACTGAGTGCTAAAATTTAAATTGAAAATTTACTGATTTCTACTAATTTTTCGCGAAAAAAACTACTACTATTTTTTTATGTGTCGTGGTGACACTGCAGTCGACTGCGAAGCGAGAGAGGGAGACGGCGATGGAGGTCGCTCGCCTGGGGCTTAGGGAATTGCGCGCTAGGCCTCCAGAAGTGCGCTTAGGTCCAGGATGCTCGCCATGCGAGAAACGAGGTGCGACGTGCGAAATGGCGGGAGCAAGGCGTTCGACCGCGAGTGCTGCAACCTAACGTCTGACTCCTCGGATCATAGAGCTTAATGCATTACCCAGTGTGCAGCACGCGTTCGCCTTCACGTGTTACAAGAGTGTAACATGCTGCCATTTTTTTTTTCAAATTACCAATTTTTGAAAATTCCATTAACAACATTCAGGCCCTCAATCAACATTCCGCTTGCACCAGTCACTACAATTTTAACTTTCTCTCTTAAATGCAACAAATTTAATTAAAATCGACCCAGTGGTTATCTCAGGAAAGCGTTTCTGCCTTTCACATGTATGTGGTAAAGTTCCTCTTAAGTCGCCGCAGTGACTTTATGCTCAACGATGGGGCAGATGCGTAGCGAAGTGCATGTTCCGAAGCGGCATCGCCAACGCAACGCAAGAGTACAAGTCTAGCGCCTGTTTTGGCTGAGCCTTGACTGTGATGTCGCAGAGATTGGCTTTGTGCGCGCCTAAGACGCGTTCTGCCAACCTCCCTCAAAAGCATTATTTCAACTAGAAAATTCGTAAGTGGCGAATGCATTCAATGCATCTTCAATAATCTTGTGCAGCGCTCCATTTACCACGTTCGCTATAATCATCTAACGCTGCCTTCATGTTTCGATAGAATGAGTGCAAGACGGCGGAAAATAAAGTGATGCGTCCAAAACGGGTTCTCGTGTTTAGAAGCGTTCGATTGCGAGTGGTTGTGCCGAGTTAAACCGTGTCGTGAGACGCCACAACGGCTTCATAAATGCCATCAAATGACTTGTCTTCCCTTCCAGTTGTCGTAGTTTTTCATGGATATCTTCATTTTTTTTACTTTTTTTTGCATGTCAATATTTTTTAGACGTCGACGAACAGATAAGCGAACATTAAGAAATAAATAAAGCAATGGAGGTTTCATAGAAAACGTTCTTGGCTTAGTAAGCGCATGTTTTAGACCACAATTATGACATAGCAATGCGTGCACTGGGAATAGAAACGGCGCGAAAAGGCAATCGAAAAAAAAAAGTATGAGATGTTCCACTAGACAGGGCAAGTTTGCTAAATAAACTACACAGCTGATAGTGGAGATGGCGAAACATTTAAGTGATAGAGGTTATGTGTGCGCAAAAGTGACATCGTTTAGTTTAGCAGACTGACAGCCGTACCGGGAAGCTTATTAAACGTAACTTCATATGCAGTTACTCGGAATTGTCTTCCGGCAACATATCAGTTTAAAGCAAAGCTTTCACGGGAATGTGAAGGCCAGCATTTCTTTCAATGTCACTGCCACGTGCTAACAAAAGTGTAGTAGAAACGCAGGTAAACGTTGTTAAAGAAGTTTGCGTTCAAACTCCACAGTCTCCTTATGAGATCCTGCGTAATTAGGGGCCCTGGAATAATTTTGACTGCCTATGGTTCTTGAAATTGCTCAAGAAGCCCAACCCGCTGACGTGTCATTTTCTTTTCCTGCCTTATCAGCGCCGGACCTGCAACCTCGCATGGTATCAAACACCATATGTCTACTGCGGTAGAGTGACCCGCCATGGTTGCTTAGTGGCTATGGTGTTGGGCTGCTAAGGAAGAGGTCGTGCGATCGAATCCCGGTTACGGCGGCCACATTTCGGTGGAGGCGAAATGCGGAAACACCCGTGTACCTAGTATTAGGTGGCCGTTGAATAACCCCAGGTGGTCCAAATTTTCCTAAGTCCCCCACTACGGCGTGCAGCATAATAAGATCGCGGTTTTGCCACGTAAAACCCCATAATTTAACTTTTTTTACTGCGGTGGAGTGGTCTTTACGGAAAAGCAGTTGGCGGCAATTTTCAAAATCATGTTGTGCAATCAGCATATGCATTCCTGAGCAAGAGCTGCTAAAAATCGAAATGTATAATCCTGAATGTGCGACGCAGCCCAGCGTCGTGCGTTCGTGCCGCCCAGGGAAAGTCCTGTCTATTAAGGTAAGCAAAACAAAAGGCCTAATCTGTGGCGCGATTACAACATTCCGGAATATCATCACTCAAGTTAATTTGGCACCCGTGGTAGCGACACCTGTTCGGTTAATTAGCAGGACGCCAGCTGACAGAAGAGCGGTCGAGGTTTCCGTTAGTGTCAGTGGCACGCAATGACCAATGAACACATACAAACACTCGCCTTAGATCCCAACTCTCAACATTGAAGGAGGCGCATTATACGATCAAAATCTCACTGATGCGCTGAGCGTGCCACTGAGGTGGGGAGTATTGAAAGTTTTCGAAGCTGAGAATATCACTGCACTTGCGGCGACTATATCGGAAGGGATAGTATTTTCGTAAATGGCACACCTTGCATGATGAGCGTGTCTGTGTGAGGGAAGAGTGTAGTGGAATACAGGGATTATTTGTAAAATCTGTCGGTAAAGCCCCTGTAGCCTGGCTTTTCTCGAACGAAAATTATCGAATCCAGCTACTCAGTCCCTAAGGCAAGCCTCTCGTGCCGTATTCAAGCATAGAAAATATGGTTTGTATTACGTCTGACCACAGCTTATGGGCCGCGTGAGAAACCGCTACACAGCCGTAAGTGCACAAGCCGATACCAGCAAAATCCATGGGAGCTTTTAGTCCCTACATCGATATGTCCTGGCTGCTTTCCCATGGCTTGCCTGCAATACCAGCTGTTCGGCATAAACCACGTTTCGCCTTCAGAAACAGAGCTGAGGCCGTAATCACAAAGACGTAAACATGGAAGAAGCCGATAGAACTACGAAGCTTGCTTCGTGTAGTTGTCTAATACAATGCTATGCTTATCAAGTCTTTGCCTTGCAGGTGAAACTACGAAATTCTTGTTTTTATATTTATAAGTAGGCTCATAATCAGTGTTATGTACACTGTTTCTTTCTGGACAGTGTACATAACTACCCCTCTATGGCCTTCGGTGCTTATGTGCTATGCGTGTGTGCGTAGATGAGTATTCCAGCTTTTTCATCCGACTATTGTCATGCTCAGTAGATCATAAAAAATTGTGGTAGCTTAGCGCGAACAAGCCATGACGGAAGGGGCCAAAGGGAGCACCAACTTTCGTCAGTTTATTCTATTTTGTATTACTATCCAATCTATATCTGTTATATGTTGGAGGTCGTGCGAGACACATGATATATGAGATATGATAGCCGCTATCATGTGCTCACAATAAAGAACGGGGTTCGTCATGTATCAGCGATACATTATCTTTTGCCTGCAGAAAGGTTTTTGGATAGCCGGATATGATTGTGGTGTTGCGAAGGTGAAGCTATTCGGTAATTGTGGCGCATTTGCTTGCGTATATATATATATATGTATATATATATATATATATATATATATATATATATATATATATATATATATATATATATATATATAATATATATATATTGGATAGTTATACAAAATAAACAGTCGAAAGTTAGCGCTCTTGTTGTCCCCTTCCGTCCTTCCTTGTTTGCGCTAAGCGACCATAATGTTTTATTGTCTACTGAGTAATATGGGCCGACTAGCCCCAACAACATGTACTTCTGGACTCTTGTAACGCCGTCGTCATCCACATGCCATTGTCCATCCATACATCGTCATCTATTGTCCACAAACAGTTGTCATGTCATCGTCGTCATTACGTCATCGTCACACTGTCGTTATTATGTGTTTGTTGTCATCTCATACATCGTTGGTCTAGCTCCGTCATCTTGTCCTCATTCCATCATCGTCACGCCAACGCCATCATACACTCGTCGTCATCCCACTGTCCTCATCTCGTCGTCCTCAAGCTGTCGTCGTTATGTGATCGCAATCATTTGGGAATCGTCAAGACAATCTTATACTTTCGCCGGCCTACCGCCTTGGTCGTTCCATCGATGTCATTTCATCGTCGTGACTGGTTCGGCGTCATACAGTCGTCGCCATGCCGCCGTGCTCGTGGATGACCTAGACAAGCGAGCGCTATAGTAAATAAGACGATACCGGAATATTTCGCATATAGCCGAAGCAACGGAAGTCTCAACATGACCACTACATACGCTAAATAAACGTGACTTCAGAATTACGGTGTATGGCTACATCGCTCAAATGCTAACGCATTACTATCGACACTCATCGTAAGACGAGTTCTTCCGTAATTTTTTTTTGGTTCGCGTCTTCTTTCGCAAAAACCATTTCGCAGTGCATAACCAACTAGCCCACCTCACCATTTTGATCATCCGTGGTCCTAGGAAGAGCACAACAGCGTCGTTATTGCATTCAACCGCCATTGTAATCTGGCAGTTACGTCCAGAAATCGAATCTATGTCATTAGGACCTGCAGAGTAATATTGAAGTAACGACAATGTATATTCCATCACCTAAACGTACAAAACCGCCAATTAAATGACAGAGCAAAGAGAATAAATCAGTTCAACGCCCATTTTACGTAACAAAAAAAAATGAAAAAATACCTTACCGGCGCAACAGCCTACCGCAAGAGGCCAGTGACGACACGTGGGACGACTGGAGGGACAAGGTGTCATGGATGAAAATTGTTGACTTGTTGTTCAAAGATAACAGCAAACGGTACTCTAACGTACATTAACGTTGACAAGCTCTACATCTTGTGTAATCGGCGTGGCTGGTGTCAACGCCGATAAGAGGGAGATGACGCCGTGACATTCGTAAACAGCTGCGAACTTGCAGGTCCCCTAACAGAACGACAGGCACAGCTATACTACTCTCGCTGGTAAAGGCCGCGGCCCCGTCTACGGTAAATTTTACCGATCACACGACTCATTCGTGTGATTTGATAAGTCTGTGAGACCGCCACATGCTACAGCGTGAAGGATGTTTACATCTGGAGCAAGGACTGCAAGCACTGGGTTAATACAAAGATTGCACTTGATGTGCGTAGATATTGAAGTATTAATGTCGTCAGGAGCATTGTATAAAAGGCATGTACTGACGAAATGCAAACAATACAGAATTTCAAAGGAAGATGAATAATTGAAGTGGTGAGTAGTGGTCGAACAAGGAATGTCACTTTAGGCCAACGTTTGGACACGGGGACATCTCTTCGTCAGGGTAGCAACTGCTTTCCTTAGCAGATATTTAGATCGCAGCTCTTTGGCGCCTGTTCCTGCGGCAAACATCGTCGTCCCTCTAACGAGCGAACGAGCACAGCGAAGGATGAAAGTGCAAACGCAGAGCGCAGCGAAGTATAGAAGACGGCGATAGAGAAGAGAGCGCGAGGAGTTAGCGGAGGAGGACGGTACAGCGGAGTCATTAGGCGGAAAGCAGAGGAAGAGGTTATGGCGAAAGCATGAGAAAGAAAGCGTAGTGCCGCGCAAGACAGGCTCTGCGGCGGCGACCGCTACGGGATGGCGCCAAAGCAGCGCGTTGTCATCCGTTCACCGATACCATATATGAAAACAAAGCGCTGCATGAGCGGACGACTGTCTGCGGGGGCTGCTGTGAATCGCGCCCACACGTCACCCACGCGCTGCCTCTCGCGATCTCCCGATTAGTGAGGAAGTCGCGCCACACTTCGCTCCGTTTGCAACGTGCCGCACGACACAGATTGTCCGCGCCAGCCATTAAATCGCAAAATGTAAACACTATTGAGCTGCGCTGAAATTTCGCATTACGGAGTATCGTTAATCGTCGCTGCATTTTTTTAGACTGCGTCCTTTAGAAGCTAGAATTGGTTACTTTGTGATTGCACTACATATTCACGGACGGTGCTCAAATAAGCAATGCATGCCTACGCTTAGTTCAGCATACGAGATACATCGAGTATTTATTTTTGCTAATACGCGCCCTGACAGCCTCTTATTCTTTTATAAACACCTTTGCAGCTGTGGGTTTTACATCTTTGTACATAATAATAAAAATACATGTCTTCACTCTTTTACAGAGGCGCAAGCTAAACTAACCAAACTAAAGGCGATGGCGGCACCCAGTCTCAACGGCATCGCCCCAGACTACGCAACAGCTGTCCGCCGCAAGGGAGTTACCCTGGCAACCTGCTTCGCCATCAATTTCATCAGCAGTGCGTTCTACCGGAACGCATCATTATTCTACCCTTCGATCATGGAGACGTTCTTGGTCACCAGGGAAGAGGCTTCACTGCCGCTATGTGTTTACGGGGGCTTCTATCATATTGGAGGTACGTGACAAAATTTTCTGAGCACCCCATTTGAAGGCATCTTGCATGAGCCCATGTGTTACCGTACACAGGATGACTGCAAGGTCACCATAATTTCAAATTTCTTTGACGTGCGATAATTGCATATCTAGATGAGTAAACTAGAGTTTCTAAAGTGCAAACGGGTTGGTGACATGTTATGTGGGGGCAGTAGATGCAAAGCGCGAATAGCGGCGTTCTTGTACGGACGTGACACCGCAGCGCAACAGCTAAGTGGACGTGCTTACATCATTTGTTTAATAAAGCACAAAAATTTACTTACGCAACTAACCAGTCTGCATTGGATGAAATAGATGCGTGAATCAATAATATTGACATGTACACATTGGGCCTCTTCGATTATCCGTCTCTGACAGTCCCGGACTGTCCGAAAAACTGCATACGCAACGCTCATTGGCTGAAAGCACTGTCTCGGGCAGTCCGGGACTGTCAGGAACGGATAATCGAAGAGGCCCATTATTTCAGCTGACTCATGCAATGCCTTAAAGAATCAACGCATGCGTTAACAAGAATGCTACCAACGCATTATCGTTCGCTGTCCTCTTCAGCAAATCATGATATTTTACCTGTGAGCACAGGCAATTAAAAATCTATAATTTACCTAAGTTTAAAGCATAACCGTATAAACGTTGAAGAGTTTAACCGCATAATCTTCAATGGGGAAGTTGTACAGCCTATTTCGAAATAGCGAGATAATTTGTTTGCGGGATGATAGCTGCTCTTTCGGTTGAAAAAAAAACGCAATAAACATTTATGTCGCAACTATATCAATTTCTGTCGCGACTGCCGAAATTTTGGCTTCAGTGTGTCTTCAGTGTCAAACTTTGTCTTCAGTGTGTGTCTGATAGTGTTCAGCAGGTAGCCCTTATCTAAGTTTATTTGGCTAAAGCATTCGATAAAATGAGCCATTATTTCGTTTTTCAGCTGCTCAGTGATCTCAATATTGGGAAAATGTTGCTTAACGAAATAAAGATGTGCTACAGTGGTGAAACAAAACGATTATTTGTAAATGGCACCTTCTTGCCTCCTATCTATATCCGCTCCTCTGTGAGACAGCGGTTTCCACTTTCACCCCTACTTTTAGCTTTTTATCTGGATACTGGTGCTGTGCGTATACCTTGATGTAGCCCTTGACCAAATTCGCAACAGTATTTCACATTGGTCTGAGTGTGGAACACAACTTCGGCATGTAGCTGAGTCCTGGGGTGGAAGATCATTATTCATTTTTGCAAGAGCAACAGTCTGCAACACGTTTTTAGCTGCCAAATTAATTTATGTGCGTTAATGTCTCCAGTATGCGCAAAAAATATTCAATTATTACCAAGGGTATTCGCCCGCTTTCTCTCGCCCTGTGGGCGGGAGCCAGTATGACGCGCTAACTTGTTTCCTGGGCCCAAACTCCGTGAAGGAGTCCAAAGCAGTACGAGGTCAAAGGCAGAGAACTGGATATCACGATGACGGTTGTCATTAAGACACTTCTGTCTTGCCTGCGATTCAGAAAGGCGACGGTGGGCAATATGGCCTGCCTGGGCAGCTGTAGCTATGGCGTCGCGAGTGTACTCAGACGGAGACTCGGGAGCAGTTGGCAGGAGCGTGTCGAAAGGCAATGTCGGGTGACGACCAAAGAGGAGATAGAAGGGGGAGTATAGAGAGCGATGTCGTGACGGGACGAGTTGTACGCGAACGTCACAAAAGGGAGCGCGGCGTCCCAGTCACGATGATCTGAGGAGGCATACATCGAGAGCATACCTTTAAGTGTTCGGTTCAGGCGTTCGGTGAGGCCGTTCGTTTGAGGGTTGTATGCAGTCGTGAACTTGTGTTTCGTGGTACAAGAGTGAATTGTCGACCACGAATGTTTGTCGACGACGGCATGACAAGTGTCGGTTGAGAAAGCGGGAATGACGACGACGATGCAACGACCACGACGGCATCACGACGGGGAGCAAATACCTAGTGGCCTAAGCAGGTAGACAACTTGTGCCACTGGGTTGGTGTCAGAGGCTATATATATATATATATAGGAATAATTCTGTTCGAGTGAATACCGTGTCACAGAATCAATGAAGCAATGATCAATGGTTTCTAGCTTTTTACACACGTGCAATTTGTGTCCCAGGAAACAAAGACCTCAGGCTTCTGTCAGGTCTTTACAGGAAGCACCGATGTATGCAATACAAAAAAAATCTGTACTCCCGGAGCAGCACACATTTGCTTAATGTCATTCAGCATATCAGGCAATTAATCATGGTTTACCAAATGTGGTTTGATATACTAGCATGGGAAAGCACGCGTCAATAGCCTCCCTAGCCAACGTCTTAGGATTTGAGCTAAATATTAGGGCTATTGAAAATGAAGTCTCAAAAAATAAAACGGCACCAGTTTATTTTCCTTTTTGGAACCATATAGAGACGAATTTTCACCAAAGAAGCATAAAACGAGGAAAAGCAAATGAAGTGAGATACGGCGCTCGAGTATCTAGCCTTTAAACACATGTGTCAAATCTCAAAATATAGGAAACGCGAGACTCAATGTCATTTAAACAAATGTGCA
Source organism: Dermacentor silvarum (assembly GCF_013339745.2). NCBI lineage: Eukaryota > Metazoa > Arthropoda > Arachnida > Ixodida > Ixodidae > Dermacentor > Dermacentor silvarum. Next base: position 83,935,801 of record NC_051156.1, on the reverse strand, counting down.
ATGCCGACAGAATCTTTTCAAGTGGGCCTATCGGAAAAACTGCTCTCGCGGTACTCTGGCCCTTACTGCGTCGTCCGACTGCTCAGTGATGTCGATTGTAAAATAGCTCCAGCCGATGCTTCCCCGTCGTCCACGTCATCTGATATCGTCCACGCGGGTCGTCTCAAGCTATACCATGCGGCCGCCATCTAGAAGGCGCCGTGTCGGCGCTTTCGCCGCTGGGGGTTATGTCACGGTGCCACGATAGGGACAAAGAAGACGATCACAAACAAGACGAAAGACACGACGTAGTGGGGCTAACCTAACGTTCCGCCATACTGGTTGTACCTTCTTCTTCTTTCTGGGGATTTACGTGCCAAAACAGTTCTGATTATGAGGCACGCCGTAGTGGAGGGCTCCGGGTCAATTTTGACCACCTGGGGTTCGTTAACGTGCACTAGAACGCAAGCACACGGGCGTTTTCTGCATTTCGCCTGCATCGAAATGCGGCCTCCGCGGCCGGGATTCGATCCAGCGACCTCGTGCTAAACAGCGATACTGGTTGTACTGGCCATATCTTTTGCAGAGTAAACACGGTCCCATTTGACCTTATATCTTTGCCCATTCAATACATATTCCCACATGCGCCACGCGGTGACTTTGCTGCGGCACCACTAGACGGCGCAGCGTGTGCAGGGGGAAACGCAAGAAAGCATTACAGGTTTCGTTGGTAGGAATACGATATGTCAATACATTGCCTCAACCTTAATCGCACTAAGGTCGACATTCATCGTGAGATTAGTTCCACGGTGTCCTTTGATGTGTGAGCATTCTTAGCGCGCTTCACGCACTTTCCGGGGGCTAACTTTTACTATATCTGTGCTCAAACAATTTTCCCGCCCACCTTGGTCACTGGGTAGTCCATGGTCTAATGGTGGTCCAATGGTGAGCGGATCGGGCTGCTGTTCGAAACGAACCGTCGGAATAACTTTGCTCATTGAGCATCTTGCAAGGTGTGCATAAGTTCAGCTCTTCTACGAATCTCTTTCACGCCGCCATGGATCAATGTCAATGAGGGATTGGGTAGGTATCGCTGTTCAGTGGAACTCATTTACGTTTATCTTGCCCTTGCCCCTGATGTTTCCCTTTATCTCGTGACTCCTAAAATCTCTGAACTAAATTTATTACTGCGAAGTTTACTTACATCTGCGGCTGTTTCAAATGATTTTTTTAAGAGATTTTTTTTCTTAATCTTAAGAGTCAAGCTTTAAGTCTACGTAATGCCCTATGGAATTTTACAGTTAAGTCGAGAATCAATTTTCGCAGTAACCCATGCGCACTCATCGTTCCCACGAATATCCACAAAATGATTGCCACGAAGCTATTTAGTCTGTGTCTTTGGACGTTTTCTGTTCCATTGCGAAAATAGATAGTGGCGTATTGATGAGCTTGAAACCGCGCCACTGTCAATTGGCTTGAAACTTTTTCTTGCTTTGGTTACACACATGTCTGCTCGGATGTCTCTCTTGCCTCCTGCCTGACTTGAACCAAATCATGATAACAAATGAGCGCCATTATCTGCTCTCAGTCCAACTCTCATAAGACCTTGTATACGAAAACCTCATGTTTTTGGCATCAAGTATGAACGAAGCGCAATAGTTAGTGGAAGAAATCATCACTAATGGCTGCTTCGTTTTCATTGTCTGCGCAGTACTTCTCGGAGGCACTGTTATACAATTGCTCACGATCTGGGTAGCAGCAGTGGTCGGCGGCTTCCTGCTCAGCCTGACTTTCCTAGCCTGTTACTTTGCAAATGGAATACTGTTCCTCACGCTTGTACTGGGTGTCCTTGGTGGTAAGTATATTCCTCTTATCTGAAAATGGATAAAAATTGGTTGGAGGGCATATGACAAAGCGTCTGAACTCACGAGTGGTAGCTATGTGTCATCGCTACAAAAAACAATATTCAGTCATCGCGTTTTAGAAGCAACACTCTATGGTGGTGAAGCTTGTCGATGCAATAAAAATTTCGCAAGAATGTATTCATCACAATTATTCCAGGTAATATGCTGATAATGAAATGGATTTGGGCACGCAGTGTTTAACTGGTGGTCTATCAGAGTAACGAAATGGCTGCGGAGACATGGGAGATGATAAACGCATTACGTCAGAGCCAATTAGCCTGCGTGACGCCCTGCGAGTAAATAAGTGGCGTCCACTAAATAAAGCTTTACGTGCATAAGATGCCAGCTTTGTACACAGTTTAGTGTGAAGGCACTTATAGGCGCCAAAATGACCGTTCTCGAAACAAGCCCAGAAACGATATTTAAACAATATAGGTAGGATTTTCAGACTGGATAGCGGCGTGCGGCTCCTTGAAACCAAACACACGTACACAAAAGTCTGCTTCATCTGCTGTTATTCAATGCAGCCCGCCGATGTTTGCGCCACCACATTGAGATCTGGCTGTTAATTGAACAAATACCTCTACGTGAGCTCGTTATTGCGAGTTCAGGTAATTGCTCAGCCTGTGAAACTTTCAAGTGGGTTATCAGGGACCACCAAATGCGGCCTGCGCAAAGGCAATCGAATTCGCGATTTCGTGCTCAGCATCAAAACGTTATACCTACAAAGTCACCGCAGTGGGTCCTGCGAATTTGAGGCAAGTGAGCCTATGTCTGGTAAGCTGAGTGAGTATTAGGACACCTATTCCTTGTGTATGTGTACCTGCTGTTCCATTAGATGCACTGAGTGTGAGCACGTTGTTACTTGATCCTGAATGAATCATTAATCGCGTGAACGTGAACAAGGCCGAGTGATTAAGAGTTCGTGAGTCTGATTTTCGGACGCGTGAAACCGAGTGAATTCGAAGGATTCTTATCTCGGCAAGCCTGAGTCCTAAAGCGCTCGTCTGAGTGGTGAGTACGTCCTACGCGGGTCATCAGCCTTCAGAAGAGCGGAAGATGCGCCGCGCAAGGAAGGCTGCGCTATGCCGCCAAGACAGGCGCGTTGAGAGAACGCTGCCTCCAGCAAAAGAGGCGGGAGGGCTGAGTGGTGGCCGCGTCAATGCCGCCAATCGCCAGTGACATTCGGATAGCGAAGAAAACAGTGCTTCTGAGCAAAACCGCAGGAGACAAGAGCGCTGAACAGCAACTCCAATATTTATTAACAGCGGAGCTGTTTAAGTCGACCGTTAGTCCGCGCAGAGCGAACAGAAAATGTGGGCTGATCCTGGCGGTCGTGCAGAAAGGGTCCCACAGCGCAATGGCACATACCCCTGGAACTAACGAAGGTGTTTAAGCTCGAGGATGGTCCGTCGATTGTAAGGCGCAAAACCTCCGCCTAGCGATGACGTCACCATGCGTCGCCTAGCAACGCTTTGCCCGAGCTCCGCCGAGCCTCGCGACAGCTGCGTAAACCGCGACGTCATCGCGCGCGCCGCATCGCCTTAGCTTTGCCGAGCCATGACGTCGCCGCGCCGTGCGGGGTATCGCGAGTAGCGCGCCGCCGAAGCGGTGGCGAAACGTCATCGATTTGCAGAGGATCCGGAGTTACGAGCCCGCGAAACCGAGCAAAAGCGTTTGAGCGTACAGAAGCGTCCCGAAACTTTAATGACCGAGTGTTTGTAGGTACTTGGGCTGTCGGTGATTCCGGGGTGATCTTGCGCAAAATGTGACAGAGTCTCAAAGCATAACCTTGCAAAAATTTGTCCGAACCGAGATAAAGCTAGGTGGGGGCGCCAGCTTCGCTGTTTGCACAGTCTTCACACCACTGGTGTGAAGCTGCCCCTAATTTTTTCGTAGGGAAATGCTACACACATGCGGGCACCAACAGGTGGGTGCAAGAAAGCAGGACATATTTACAAATCGCATTTCGTTGTTTGCTACCGATATCTTTTCAGGCTGATGCATTTGTGGAAGTCTTGAAAAGATGTGGGAATCAAAGCAGGCTCGAGATTTTTTAAGCATTTACTGTCCACAAGTATGGTGAACCCTGCGTCAGTGAGCCCTGCGTATCTTTTCCTAAAAAATATTTCTCGTATTCAAGGGATTCGTAAACGTGACCCGCTCTATTGCACCTCGTGATACACGCGCATATAGGTAGCTTTTCTGTGCAATTAAGCGTTCTCGTTGCTAGTCAGCGCTCCTGTGAGTCGTCTCCTACTTTCCCGTTCGAAAAGGCCGTTTCGTTGTCCAAATATCTAATAACGAGCCCACATTAGAGTTCTGGTAACGTACAGCCTCCGACATTTTTAACTATATCGTGCGAGCATCCATCACGCGTCATTTTAGCGCCCTTAAGCGGCGATATTCAGCCACACCGGCAGGAGTACTCTCAGGTGCACTAAGCACTCTCCTGTGCAAGAGTCGTCTAATGCGATGTTCCCTTCAGGACGACGTACGATCATATTGTTACGGGAAGGAAGAAGCGTACTAGTATTTACAGATGGGTTTTAATGTCTGCGTAGAGAAGCGAAAACCCAGAATCTCCTTTGTGGTCTCGCAGGGCACCAACCATGTCTTCTTCTTCCCACAGTACATACTGTGACAATATTATAGTGTTCACGCGCAATATTACACGCAATTACAAGCAATCTTGTCGAAGCATGAGTTCAACATGGCAAAAAGGACAGAATGCAAGCAAAAAGCAGCGAATAACTTAATTGCGATGGAGTAAAGAATGCAGGTGCGCCTGAAAATAGAATAAAGAATTTACTGTAACGACTTCATCAGTGAGTTTATTATAATGAACTATTGTTCTTGTAAAATAAGAGTACTTGAAGCAGTTGTTATGCAGTGTTAACGGTGTTACTGCTAGAGATTGATCCTGACGGGTAGCATCACCAGTTGAAGGTGTTAAGATGTGCGAGATATCAATATGGTAGTGGCCTTTCACCAGCTGAAAAAATAATTTTAATCGGGAAGCACGATTTCGTTCTGTAATCAAAGAGAAGCCAGTACGTTTAAGGACATGTGTTATAGAATATCGACCTTAAGAATTGTAGATAAATCGAAGAGCTTTCTTTTACTTTTTTTAGTCTTTATTTGTTTTTTGTTTTTTTGAAGGGGTCCCAAATGATGTTTGCACATTCAAAAGTAGGATGAACTATTGTATTATATGCCACAAGCCGGACAGCAGTTGTCGAGAATTTTAATAACCGTGTCAGGGTAAACAATTTGCGAAGACAATCAGCCATTACACTGTCAGTATGTTTTGACCAGGAAAGATTGTGAGATATGTGCATGTCGAGGTACTTATAGTGAAGTACTTGGAGATATAAGTATTCTGGGAAAAATAGCGGAAAAGAAGGGGCTTTTTCTTTATTGGTGTCCTCATAAAGATCGTTTTTTATAGTTAGACATTTGCCACTGATGGCACCATGCAACTATTTTGCCGAAGTCACTATTTAGCCGTAATTGATCTTAGGGGGAGTCAACTTCGACATAAAGTATACAGTCATCCGCGTAAAGTTTAATTTTGACGGATAGGCTATTGCCAACGTCATTTATATAAGGCAAAAATAAAAGTGCACCCAGCACGGATTCCTTAGGAACGCCAGAAACAACAGATAATGTGTTTGGTTCATCCTAACGATTTGGGAATTGTTCGTCAGCTACGCTAGTATCCATTTTAGTTGTTTATGATATCTCAGTATAAAACTCAATTTCTGAAATAATTTCCTGTGGGCTACTTTGTCGAAAGCTTTACTGAAATCCATGAATATAGCATCGGTTTGTCTTCTATTATTTAATGTGTTGGCGTAATCCTGAATTGTTTTTACTAAATGAGTGTGGAAAAGCCCCGCCGAAATCCATGCTGAGCGTTCGTCAATACGCAGTGCTAATCAAGGAAACCAATAACATGCGTATAGACTATGGGTATAGATTATGTATAGCTTCATCAAAGTCACTCCCTCACTCGAACAGGAATTGGCATCCCTGGTGCAGTATTCGGCCACTACCCCTCTCATGACTCCGACAATTAACCCATGGCCCTCAGTCCACAGTGGCTGCGGAGCACCTGACCACGGCGGCGGTCAGACCTGCGACGTGGCAGAGGGTGCAAAGAATCTCTGGGTCCGGACAGGCCGCCAATGGAAACTGAACATGGCAACGTTCAACACGCGCACCCTCTCGAGTGAGGTTAGCTTAGCAGGACTATGTGAGGAATTATCAGGCATTGCCTGGGATATTATTGGCCTTAGTGACGTTAGAAGAATTGGTGAGGCTTACAAAGTGCTGACTAATGGCCACGTCCTCTGCTACAGTGGTATTCCAGATAAGAGAGAATCTGGGGTAGGACTTCTAGTTCATAACAACATAGCGGGCAACATTGATGAATTCTACAGCATTAGTGAGAGGGTAGCAGTCATCGTAATAAAGCTGAATTGGAGGTACAAAATGAAGGTAGTACAAGCCTACGCCCCAACCTCCAGTCACGATGATGAAGAAATAGAACAGTTTTATGAAGATGTCGAATTAGCAATGAGAAAGGTGCAAATTCAGTATACTGTAGTCATGGGCGACTTCAATGTAAAAGTGGGCAAAAAGCAGGTTGGGGGGCAAGCAATTGGCAACTACGGCATCGATTCTAGGAATGCAAGAGGAGAGATGTTGGTGGAATTCGCAGAAAGGAATAGGCTCCGAATAATGAATACATTCTTCAGGAAGCGCAGCAACAGGAAGTGTACCTGGAAAAGCCCTAATGGAGAAACAAGGAATGAAATAGATTTCATACTCTCTGCCAATCCAAGCATAGCGCAGAATGTAGAAGTGTTAGGTAAGGTAAAGTGCAGTGACCATAGGTTAGTGAGGTCTAGGATTTCTCTCAATTTGAAGCGAGAAAGAGTGAAATTAGTCAACAGGAAACAGGTCAACCTAGATGCAGTAAGGGTGAAAGCAGACCAATTCAGGCTGGTGCTCTCAAACAAATATGCAGCTTTAGAACAGGAAGATGAAGATTATATAGAGGTAATGAATGAAACCGTAACTAGACTGGTCTCAGAAGCAGCAATTGAAGTGGGAGGTAAGGCACCAAGGCAACCAGTAGGGAAGCTCTCCCAAGAAACAAAGGACCTAATAAAAAAACGTCAAAACATGAAGGTGTCCAACTCAAGAGATCAGATAGAATTCGCTGAATTGTCGAAACTGATCAAGAAGAAGAAAGTAAGGGATATTCGAAATTGTAACGTGGGAAAGATTGAGGAAGACGTAAAATCTGGACGCAGCATGAAATCAGTAAGAAGAAAGCTTGGCATAGGACAAGGCAAGATGTAAGCACTGAAAGTAAGCATGGTAATATCGTCAGCAATTTAGATGTCATACTAAAAGCAGCGGAGGAATTCTATACTGAATTGTACAGTTCCCGAAACAGCCAAGCTACTTCCATTCGAAATAGGGATGAACCGGATACAGAAGCTCCTTCTATAACTAGCGATGAAGTTAGAAGGGCCTTGAAAGACATGACCAGGGGAAAAGCGGCTGGAGAAGATGGGATAAATGTAGATTTAATCAAAGATGGAGGAGATGTCATGCTTGAAAAGCTTGCGGCCCTTTATACGCAATACCTCACAACTTCAAGTGTACCAGAGAGCTGGAAGAATGCCAACATTATACTTATCCATAAGAAGGGAGACGTTAAAGAATTGAAAAATTACACACCCATTAGCTTGCTATCAGTATTATATAAAATATTGACCAAGATAATTTCCAATAGAATCAGGGCAACACAACCAAGAGAACAGGCTGGCTTCAGGAAGGGATATTCTACGATGGATCATATCCATGTCATCAATCAGGTAATCGAGAAATCAGCGGAGTACAATCAACCTCTCTATATGGCTTTCATAGATTATGAAAAAGCATTCGATTCAGTAGAGATACCAGCAGTCATAGAGGCATTGCGTAATCAAGGAGTACAGGAGGCATACGTGAATATCTCAACAAATATCTACAAAGACTGCACAGCTACCTTGGTTCTCCACAAGAAAATTAGAAAGTTACCTATCAATAAAGGGGTCAGGCAAGGAGACACAATCTCTCCAATACTATTCACTGCATGCTTAGAAGTATTCAAGCTCATAGACTGGGAAGGCTTAGGAGTGAGGATCGACGGCGAATATCTCAGCAACCTTCGGTTTGCAGATGACATTGTCCTATTCAGCAGCAATGGAGACAAATTACAACAAATGATTGAGAACCTTAATTGAGAAAGCGTAAGAATTGGGTTTAAGATGAATATGCAGAAGACAAAGATAATGTTCAATAGCCTGGCAAGGGAACAAGAATTCAGGATCGCCAGTCAGCCTCTAGAGTCTGTAAAGGAGTACGTTTATCTAGGTGAATTACTCGTAGGGGACCCTGATCACGAGAAAGAAATTTACACAATGTAATGACGAAGTTAGCGCAAGCGTCGCTGTGGTCACATGGCTGCTGAAGTGAGGAAGAGAAAGACGAACGGATCGGTGTCGCTGGTTTTGCCTCGCGCTGGCGTTTGGCTGGAACTGCTCGGGTGCTCTTTGATCTGGACCTAACGCCAATAAACCCCATATCATTTGGTGGAGGTGCTGGGTTTACTAACTATCCTACCAACTCGCCCTGGAACTCCGCAGCCGCACAAGAATAAAATTGGGTTGGAGTGCATACGGCAGGCATTGCCAAATCCTGACTGGGAGCTTACCACTGTCGTTGAAAAGAAAAGTGTACAATCATTGCATTCTACTGGTGCTAACATATGGGCCAGAAACTTGGAGGTTAACAAAGAAGCTCGAGAACAAGTTAAGGACCGCACAAAGAGCGATGGAACGAAAAATCTTAGGACTAACGTTAAGAGACAGGACGAGAGCGGTGTGGATCAGAGAACAAACGGGGATAGACGATATTGTAGTAGACAATAAGCGGAAGAAATGGAGCTGGGCAGGCCATGTAATGCGCAGGATGGATAACCGGTGGACCATTAGGGTTACAGAATGGATACCAAGAGAAGGGAAGTGCAGTCGAGGACAGCAGGAAACCAGGTGGAATGATGAAGTTAGGAAATTCGCAGGCGCAAGTTGGAATACGCTAGCGCAAGATAGGGGTAATTGGAGATCGCAGGGAGAGGTGTTCGTCCTGCAGTGGACATAAATATAGGCTGATGATGATGATGATGATGATGATGATGATGATGATATTATGTGTTCGAAAATGTTACATGTCATCGAAATCAAATAAATTGGTCGATATTTTTTATGCAATTCTTATTTTACGATTTATATAAGGGGTTGATTATTGCTGTTTTCCAGTCATCCGGTAGCATGCCATCCTCAAGCGATTTACTGAGCGAAATTTCCAAGTACTCGCACACCACTCGGCATACCGTTTTAAGAAGGATTTTGGTATGCCTTCTGGACCGGGGATTTTTTAACAGCGGAGCCGTTCAAGCTCTTGGTTAGGCCGCGTAGTGCGAACAAAAAAACTGCGCCTGGCGATGACGTCACCGCGCGTTGCCTAGCAACCACCTCGCGGAGCAGCGTGTGCTTCGCCTCGTTTCCGTGCCGTACACATGTTGCCTTGGCATGAGACGTTAAGGAGAGGGAAGGAGGGCATGCGCGTGGTGCGCGCTATGCGCGGGAGAGAGACAGAGAAAATGAGAGCGAGAGAGAAAGAGAAATTGTAGCAGCACCAATTAGGCAACGCGCAGAGCTGCTGCCGATGCCGTCCACGTTTCCCCGCGTTCGTGCCAAAGGCGCGCGGTGTCCGTGACTGCATGCAGCCGGCGCATATGGCGGCGGCTCGGCAGGTTTCGACCAGCCACGCCCCGGCAAGTGTGGAGGTGCAGCTTGGCCGTGACATCACCGGGGAAATAAAGCTCGGAGCCGCCGCGAGTAGCCTTGACATGGGCCGACCAAATAAGATCCTTAAAGTAAACGCCCAGAAGAGCACTTGCGTACTCTTTACAAACAAGAGAGGCATAACGCCTGTCCCTAGTATACAAATCAAAGGAGATGCGCTCTCTGTGAGCAGCGAGCATAAGTTTCTAGGCATTATTTTAGATTCCAAGCTTACGTTTATTCCTCATATCAAGTATCTGAGGGCAAAATGCCTTTAAAATGAACCTTTTAAAGCTTCTGTCGCGTACGACTTGGGGTAGTGATCGAAAGTGTCTGCTTATCCTCTATAAAAGTTTTGTTCGCTCACGCCTCGATTACAGAGCTATAGTGTATAATTCCGCAACGCCAAATGCATTAAAAATACTAGACCCCGTTCACTATCTGGGTATCCGCCTCGCGACCGGTGCTTTCCGAACAAGTCCTATCCACAGCCTCTATGTAGAGTCGAATCAGTGGTCACTCCACCTGCAGCGTTCATATAGCAGTTTCGCGTATTTTCTGACACTACAAGCAAACAATTAACATCCTTCTTATTCCACCATAAACGATATGACAGCTACTCTTCCATAACCGACCTGCAGCGAGGAAACCGTTCTCTATGCGCGTGAGGAACCTTAGTGAGGAAATAGGTGTTCCAGTTCTTGAACATTGTCTTATGGCTCCAGCGAAACTGTTACCACCGTGGCAGTGGCAACTCATAGATTGCGATACATCATTTGTAGAGGTCACGAAAAACTCACCAGAGGCACACATTAAAATGCACTTCCTAGAGCTTCAATCCAAGTACTCATGCGCAGAGTTTTACACAGACGCTTCTAGGTCACATATCGGCGTATCGTATGCAGCCGTCGGCCCATCCTTCTCGGAATCCGGTGTACTGCACCCGGAAACGAGTATCTTTACGGCTGAGGCCCATGCACTATTGTCGGCCGTGAACCATATAAGGAAATCAAAACTTCAAAAAGCAATTATATTTACAGACTCCTTAAGCGTCGTGAAAGCCCTGATGTCACTCTGCAAACAGAAAAATCCTGTACTAACTGAGCTCTATTCCATCCTATGCAGAGCGTATATATCAAACCGGTATGTAATTATATGCTGGGTGCCCGGTCATAGAGGCATTGACGGTAATGTTCGAGCAGATCAAATGGCCACATGTGTTACATCTCAGGCTATTAACCCTACAACTGCTGTTCCTGCAACAGATTTGAAGCCTTTCCTGCGAAAGAAACTGCGAAGCCACTGGCAACGCTTGTGGGACGCTGAAATAAATAATAAGCTTCACTTCATTAAACCACAGTTAGGTTTCTGGCCTCCCATAACGAAAACACGACTAACTGATGTCCTATTCTGTCGTCTCTGAATAGGACATACATATGGCACCCACAATTGTTTCCTTACTGGTGATGAACCACCAACCTGTGGTAGATGTGGTGAGAGGCTGACCGTCCTCCATGTCCTCGTGGAGAGACGCGTCCAGGTAACGGGCGAGTGCGGACGCATGCAACATCGGCTCCGTGAGACCGATGCTGCCCTTCTGGTAAATTGTCATCTCGTTTCAAGAAACTTGCCGTGTAGCTACCCGAAGGTGAGTGGAGGCCACTCACCAAGTTTGGCGACCATATCGTCCAGCAAACGTGACTTATTGGACAGAGAAGACCGACACGCCGTACAGGCCGCGCCATGCCAGGCGCGAGTCCTAGCTCGGCGAATCACCGGCAGCCCACGATGATGGAAGTACAGGTCGAAGGAACTACCCTCCGAGAAGAGGACTACGACCCAGCAGACTGGACTAAGATCATCGGAACCTATCAAGGCAAGTCCCAGTCAAAAGCCCGAATGGAAGATACAAACGGGGTACGCGCAAAACCGAAGGCATCCGAGGAACGCACCGAAACGCTCCCCGCGTCGACGTGGCGTCCGACGTACCGCCCGAACCCGGCGCACTTGCGTGCAACGCAGCAAGTGAAGCGCAAAAGTCGCCAAATGGCTCCACTGCCACAACATGCGATTAAGGTAGTTTTCCGCTCACAGGGAGGCCTATTCTTACCCAACATACAACCGCAGCTGCTGCTCCGCTGCCTCTACGAAACGGCGAAGATACCGATGGAAGAAGAAGTGCGACTACGCGTGCACCCAATGAACAACACGTGCACACTAGCCACCACTAACCAGGAATCAGCCCTTAACCTGGTTAAAATCAGAAGCATTACCCTAAACGCAAAAGCGTATGGGGTGGCAGCGTACATAGTCCCTGCAGCGGACACAGTAAGAGGCGTGATATCGAATGCTTTTTGGGATGAAACGGAAGAAGAGCTTCTGCAAGATCTACGAGCGAGAAATCCGGAAGCAGGCATTCTACTAGCAAGACGCATGGGCAAGTCTAAATCCATCCTTATAACCTTTGCCCAAGGACCCATCCCCCGTAGAATCATCTAATATGGGGGAGTACACCTGTGCACGCCATATAGGGCGCGACCAGAGGCCTGCACGAACTGTCCCGCCCCAGGACACAGATATGATGTGTGTCCAGAACCGAAAATACCGAGATGTCCAAGATGCGGCGAAGATCACGGCGAAGACAGAGCACGACAGTGCGTGCCCCGATGCATTCTGTGCGGCGGAGAGCACCTTACAGGAACAGGATGGTGTAAAGCAACGAAGCGACAACAAACAACGAAGCCACCGGTAAACAGGGAAACAACGGGAAGACGCCAGCTACACCCAGAAGATTTTCCAAGATGGAATCCATCAGCCCCCCGAAGGCCCCCGAGGAGCTCACATGGGCAGAACGAATCGTCCACAAGCCAGACCCCCGGGACGAGGAGATGATCCGTCTTCGAGAGGAGGTAAGAAGCTTGCGACAGACCATCACCCAACCCCACCCATCACCCGTCACCCAAACCATCACCCAACCCTCACACCCACCCACTGGTCACCCTTTACCCCTAGACAACCAGAGTTCATCTCCCGCAAAAACCTCAACCTCCACCCCACCTACAAAAAAGAAAAGACGTTCCTCCGCCATCAGCCAAAACAACAGAGCTGGAGCAATCAGACAAAACAGCTGAGATGGAGGCTCAGTTTGAAGCCAAACTTGAGGCATAATTAACAGCGAAACTAGCACACTTCCAACAGCAGATGCGCGATGAATTTCAGCAATTCCTAGACAACCGCCTGCAAACACTCGAGGCTCGATTCCCAACTCTCGAAGCTCGGATCGACAGCCTCATTGACGAACGCTTCAAAATTTTAGAGAACAAGCTAGATACCTTCTGTACCCAGCTCAGGACACAGATAGGCCTAATGGTGGCGGAGGCAATCAACCAAATGCAGGCGGTGCCCCTACCCCATACCACTCATCCCCCCTCCACTTCCCAAACTACTGGGCAGGAAAATGGCAGGTGATTCATCTAATTCTAAGACTCCTCCCCTTATAAAAATCTGGCACTGGAACTGTCGCAGCATACGCCGTAAGCGAGAAGCGCTAATTCAACTCATACTAAATGAGGAACACCCACCAGACCTAATTCTGCTACAGGACCCTAAAACAAGCATATCGCTTCCAGGATATACTGCTTATCACTCACCAAACGATACTACACCGGTTGTGTCCACCTTTATCAAGCGGTTCATAAGGTATACGCAACTTTCATTCTCCCACATAGTACAAAACGTAGTCCTTGAAGTTATCCCACTCGACATCCAACAGGATTCCTTACTCATCGCCAATATATATAATCCGCCGAGTATGGCAGCAACGCGCTGCGCTCACCTAATAGCGCAAATTACCGCAGCGGCAAATAAAACACCAATAATAGTGGCCGGAGACATTAATTGCGCGTACAGCGATTGGGGATACCAGAGAACTTCTGGCAGAGGGGAGGTTCTCATGACACAAGCTCAACAGTCCCAGCTCACGGTGTACAATGATTTCGACTGCCCCACCAGACAAGGTACAGCAGGAATGATGGACACAAGTCCGGATCTCACGATGGGCAGACGCATCCACAACCTTCAATGGCATAGAACAACACATACTTTAGGCAGTGACCATTATATTATCGAAGTTCAAGTCTCAGGTCCCCAAGCGTCTCGAAAAAGAATAGAGCATAAATTTATCATCTGGGATAAATTTAGAAAACGGTGGGAAACAAACCAACAAACAGGGCCGGTGGATGCGCTAACCTGGACAGCACAAGTCCTCGAGGACCAAGCGGCGTGCACCAAGGAATATAGCCCAGAACAGCAAGTTCCGGTTATGGACTCAAAATTGGCGCAAATGATAGAAGCGCATGAAAGTCTCATGAAAAGATATGCTAAGCAAAAACGCAACAAGAAGCTCCAAAGCAGGATATCTGAGCTGGCACAGCAAATTCAGGATTACAGCCAACAACTTTGTAGACAGAATTGGCAGCAGATATGTGAGGGTCTCAGAGGCAATCTCAGTACCGCTCGAGCGTGGCATCTTTTAAAACATCTAATTGATCCCATGAAAAGTAAACAACACACTAGAAATCTTGTCGCTCGACTAACACACAACCATAAATACGACACGCAGGCGCTACTACAGAAACTTAAGAGCCTACACACCTCGCCGGGCACTTTCACTCCACTGCCGGATTTCGCCGGCCCACCAAATAATGAACTAGACAGGGACATAACTATACAAGAAGTCCGAGCAGCACTTCATAGACTCAGCAACACCACGCCAGGCGAAGATCGCATAACAAAACGCCGCTCTTAGAAACCTAGATGACAATTCCCTGCAAGAACTTACCGGTATCTTCAACAAGCATTGGCAGAGCGGCACACTTCCAGAGGAGTGGACACATGTGAGCGTCATACTAATACCGAAACCTAACAAACCAGTTACCCCAGAAAATATGCGCCCCATCTCCCTTACCTACAGCCTAGGCAAACTCTTTGAGCAAGTCATCTTAGCTAGATTGCACGGTCACATGGAAGACAATAGTCAATACCCACACTCAATGATTGGTTTCCGATCGGGCTTATCCACGCAAGATGCCATGCTGCAACTCACAACAGCTATTCTGGACCCACTCATACCTGCGCACACTAAAGCGGTACTGGCGATTGATCTCAAGAAGGCTTTCGACAACGTCACGCACGAGGCCATCCTAAAGGCCATGATAGACCTAGGAGTGGCCAACGAACATACAACTACATAAAGGCTTTCCTGCAAAACCGAACGGCCAGCATGTGCGTAGACGACCTTCGTAAACGCCGCTACACACTAGCGAACGTAGGCACACCGCAAGGCTCAGTGCTGTCCCCATTCCTTTTTAACGCAGTACTTATTCCGCTCGCGCGGAAGCTACAGCAAATTCCCCATCTTGACCATACCCTGTACGCGGATGATATTACCCTGTGGACTACATATGGATCGTACGCGCAAATCGAAGAAACACTGCAAACAGCCGCAATGGTAATACAGGAAGAGGTCACCAAGGTAGGCCTCACCTGCTCACCGGAAAAATCTGAACTTTTCTTGATCCCGCCAAAGGGTAGAACGTATCATACTCCTATTAGAATCTACCTACAGGATAGGGTGGTCCCACAGGTCCACACTATTCGAATCCTTGGCCTTTACCTGCAACAAGATGGGAGAAATACCGAAAGCATCAAACGCCTAAAGAGCACGCTAGCAGCTACCACGCAGCTAATACGCAGAGTAACAAATAAAGCTCACGGCCTGCGGGAAGAAGATACTCTGCGAGTAGTACAAGCGTATACCATGAGTAGAGTACTGTACTCTACCCCCTACCTCAACCTCAATATAACCGAAACCCAAACAATAAATTCTATAATCAGACAAGCTACCAAGGCTGCGCCCCGCCTGCCCAAAAGCACCAGTAACGAACGACTGGCGGAGTTAGGCATGCATAACACCATACAAGAACTAACCGACGGACACCTACAGGCACAATATCTCCGACTAGCCAGTACCTCTACCGGGAAGCATATACTTTCAAAACTCGAAATTCGCATCCCTGCTAATCATGACTCCCTAAAAGCCCTTCCTACAGAAATTCGTCAAACGCTACGCATTCGACCGCTCCCTCGTAACATGCACCCCGACCAAAACCCCGAGCGGCGGAAAGCCAGAGCAGCAGCCCTTCATAAACGGTACGGCGATGAACAGAACGCAATATGGGTAGATGCTGCATGCGATCAGCACGGAGCCACAGCGGTTGCTTACACACCGAACACACCTCCATTAATAAAGGAACTACCCCAGGGAACGGACCCAGAGGAAGCGGAAGAGATCGCTATAGCGCTAGCGCTCGGCAGCTCCAGTGCTACCTACATCCTCAGTGACTCTAAAACTGCACTGCTAAATTATGCTAGAGGCAGAGTTCACCCTGCCACCTTCCACATACTGACCCAGAACCCCCCCCCCCCTTCTCCCGCAGCGCTGAGCTCATCTGGGTGCCCGCGCACTCGGGAAACCCCGGCAATGAGGCCGCCGATTCTTTAGCCCGAGGGTCGAGAAACCGGGCACAGGCGGACCTCATGGGGGGTTTCTCGAGGGAGCGTGCGTGTACCTTCGCTGAGCTCATCGCGAATGTTCGCGCCGAGAGGCAAATATACCCACCGCCCCACTCTTCCCTCACTACCAGGAAGCAACACCTGTGGCGCCGTCTGCAAACGCGCACCCTACCTACCCCATCCCTCCTCTCCCACTACAGACCCATCCCACCTTCCTGCCCTCTGTGCAATGCGCCGAAAGCTAACCTCACCCACATACTTCTGGCCTGTCCGGCTTCTCCTCCCCCTGGCGGCCCGACACCACTCCAAACCAGGGAGGACTGGGAGACCTCACTGCGCTCCACGGACCCGGAAAGGCAGAAGATCGCTGCCATCCGGGCTGCTAGCGTCATGGACATGTTAAACATGAACGTTTGAGTGCGGTGGGGTCGCGCGGGGACCCAGGGGACCTGGCAGGTCTCAAATGCCCTGTCAGAATAAAGTTTTTTCCTCCTCCTCCTCCTCCTCGTGGAGTGCCGGGAAGCCGAAACAGAAAGAAATAAATATTTTCCACAAGCGTACCAATATCATGTCCCGCTTCACCCCATTATGTTTCATGGTGAAGAACCGCTTTTTAATGCCAAAGCAGTCGTCAAATTTTTGAACGATGTGGTCCTGCATGTTATTGCCCAACTAGTTCGTAGCGCATCCTCTCTCCAGAGGATGCCGCTGTAATAGTAGTTTTTTATAGCACATGCCTCCAGGCCCTTGTGGTTCAAGGGCTCTGTTTAGGCAGTAGTGCTTCTTCCCAATTACTGCATTTTAAATATTTTAAATATAGTATTCTTCTTTCTCAATGCATTCTTCATTTCATAGTACACCTCATTAGTCATTGCCATGATTTTAGTACATGTATATTTTACGCACTTTAGAGCGATTATTTTAGGCCCCTTTACAGCCACGCCTCATCTACTTCTCAGAATTCTTCGCTCCACTGTAAACTCACAAACACTGGCATGGCGCTCTTTGGCCATACTTGGCCCTTGCGCCATTAAACACCATACATCATCATCACCAAATAAGATCCGGACACCCGAAAAAGAAGCCGCTCATCTTGAAGTGCGTCGTGCGTCGTGAAGTGCGTCGTGCGGCGGCGAGCCGATTCGGAATACCGTGCTTAGCAGGACTTAGCATTTCCTAGCAAAACTTAACCAAGCGTAGTAAAACCTGAAAGAAGCTAGGTTGGTCACCCGCTCCGCTGTTTACTGCAGCCTTTCTCCACTAGTGCAAGCTACTCACATTTTTCACGTCAATTTTTAACAGTAATTGAGATAAGCCATGCTCAGAAATAAAAATATGAGGAATAGAAGGCAAATCCATGTACAAAGAAGGCAGACACTGATCGTCAATCTTTGTAAGTACACTGCTAAAATTATAGTTATAAGCAGAACATACAACCTGCTCATCGTGTACTCTCCTACCGTCTATTATGAACATATCGGAAACAGAAGAAGAAGTCATCATCCTCCAGAATCTCTCTGGAGACGGATTCATAAAATTAGGAAGCTGTACATTAAAGTTATTCTGTGTACCATTTGTGATCATTTGTTTTAAATTATTTGACACTTCCTCAATGACCCTTTCAGAATTTTAACAAGTTTCCAGGTTTGCGCGATTTTTAAGCTTGCGTTGCCAGAAGAACGTCTCCCGAGAAATCCAGGGACTCCGACGCGTAGTCTTTTTCGCAATCACACAGTAGAAAATATTGTCTTTGAATAAAAGCCACAGATCGTTCATGCTGGCAGTGTTATTTTTAATGTGATCCAGATGAAATTCTAGTGTATCAATTACAGACACGTCATCTCCACGAAAAAAATACTGCCAGGGGCACATGC
Source organism: Dermacentor silvarum (assembly GCF_013339745.2). Lineage (NCBI taxonomy): Eukaryota > Metazoa > Arthropoda > Arachnida > Ixodida > Ixodidae > Dermacentor > Dermacentor silvarum. The sequence continues at coordinate 83,917,564 of NC_051156.1, read as the reverse complement.
AGCGACAATACTACTGCTTGGTGATCTGAAATGACGTCTGTGCCATACATACGACATCTTCCTGCATGTTTCCACTTAAAAAATAGATCAAGAACTGCACTTGAATCATTCTGGATTCCAGTGAAATATTTAACTACCTGTAATAAGTTGAAATTAAGAGCAATTTCAATCATTTCACTGTTAATATTTGTGGCGGAGCGTGACGTAAATGTGCTTCAGTCAACATTCGGCAGGTTAAAATCACCGGTTAAGGATAGTTTATCTGCTTCTTTTAAATGGGTGCATATGTACTCTCTTAAGGATTCGAAGTTTGCAACAAGCGAGTTAGGGGGCGTGTATGCGGCACCAAGAATATATTTGATATTGTTAACACAAAATTTGCAGAAAACGATTTCTACTCCCGGGGTGTCTGGCATTCTTATAATTTGAAGGGAATATGTAAAAAAAATGTGGTTGATCCCTCTTATATAGGAATCGGTATAGAACACGAAAGTGAAACGTGTCTTCACAGAAGTAGTGTAATGTTTATTGCACATTGATATATAATGTCTATTGGTGTTTTGTGGCTAAAGCGCCCTTAGGCGTTGATGCACCCACGCTGACGCCTGGTGGCACGTCTCCTCCATCACGACTACCAACGTCGATGACCATGAGCAACCGTCGTGCATATGGAAGCTGCACTACGCTGCACACGCTAGCACAATGCGAAAGACGAAGCACGTAACTGACACACTAATACAACGCGCAAGACAAAGCACGTAACTGAATCCTCACCGAGTCAAATCAGCGCGTACAGCGCGTCGTAATTGCAGCCTCCGCGATCAACTTCAGAAACATTTTCAGAGCTAATTGCGGAGGCCACGCTCCGCTGTGCTGAGTACGGTGAACGCCACCTAGGTGGCGTTGGTAGTGCTTGGTAGTGTAGTGCTTGGTAGTCGTGTAGTGTAGTGTAGTGCTTGGTAGTGTAGTGCTTGGTAGGCGTTGGTAGTGCCAGCGTCCCTTCGAATGCTGGCATCGAGGCGTCGTAGTGCTGAGACCACCGAAGCGTTCACTGTCGGTGCGCGTTAAGGCTGTTTCACATGGCGCGATTGGGGCGAAAAAAATCGTTCTGCCGCGCACGTCGCAGAGCGATTTTCGCTGAGAGCTTTCACATGCGTCTGTGACAGCGCGATTTCCGTCGCAGCGACGCCGAAGGTCGCCCCCTGCTCACGAAGCACCCAAGCCTGCATCGCTAAATAAAAACAACGTGGAAAGTAGTCACATAATAAAATGCTCTTCTTATTATTTGAAAATAGAATGAGTACACTATTTTTTAATGTTTAAATGCGTTGAGCCTTTACGATCGCTTAGTCTGCAACCGCGGCGAGTGAAACGCTGCACAACACAGCAAGTATGAGCGTGCGGCTAGTGCGGCGCGGTTTCGTTTATTACCCCGTTGTTGCGGTAATATATCGAAGCCACAAATCTTCTCCTGGAGGAGTATATGCTTCTGCAGAAGAAGCGACCATTGAGTGTGTAAGCACCTGGCACAATTTGTAGCGATAAAGAGGTTCACGACGGTGACGATCAAGTGGGTACTTGCCGTATGTTGAAGGCGGCGTCTGCTCCTGACCTGGATTGCGTGCAGCTTCTCATTTTAAAGAAATTGTGTGAGCTAGAGAAAACAAAAATTGTACATGAAGCTCCTGAGCCACAGGCGCTGGTGGATACGCTCTGTTAAAACATCATTGAAACTGGTGCGCGATATGCTCCGCTGAGCTTCCAACACGCGGTAAAACAGGAAAGCGCCTATTTCGACGGTGCTTGCTGTTACGTCACGTTGCTCCGCCCACATCGCGCCGATCGCTGCGACTCAGCGACGGAAATTCCAACATGTTGGAATCCCGTCGCGGAGAGCCCGCGGCGTCGCGGCGGTCGCTGAGCGACGGAATTCGCTGTGTCGCTGTGTGAAAATCGCGCCATGTGAAACGGCCTTTAGTGTCATAATGCAGTACTTCTCTTTTCTGCTCGTAGGCGGCGGCACCGCCCCGAGCAAGAGCGCGGGTACACGGAGGAGTGTTAGATATATAAGGCGCGTCTGTGTAGCTCTCTGCAAATGCGTTTGTGGCGCAATGGGTTAAACGCTCGGCGATCTATCGTCGCGGACCGAGAGGTCGTGGGTTCGATTTCCAAATTTTGCATGTTTGTGGAACTTTTTCTTCTGGTTTCTTTCTTTGTATTATGTTCGTGTATGTTCGTGTGACGTATTTCCGTGACGGAAATACGTCAGTGAAGTCTTGGTGGACCCCGGCATAAAACACTTTCGTGTTAAAAGAGTGGCTACGCTCCCTCCTCTTCTCTCGCGGTCTTTGCGAAATAATCTCTAGTTTATCGGGACAAATTTGCTATCATATATATCTTCATTTACACAGCTTTCCGTAAATATTGCAATATCGGAGTCGAGCGAGCAAAGGATGCCTTCAAGCTGTTCTACTGTGTCAATTGACAACGCTGCGGCAGTTAAGGTCTAAGATGGTGAACGGTGATTGGCAACGGTTGGGATGTCATCTGCTCATTCACTTTAGCTTACAGCGTTTGTCGTTTTCCACATCCCACGCAAAGATTTCACCATCTTTGCTGCATTTATCAAAAAACGAAAGAAGAAGAGGAACCGAGGGGCTCGATTTTTGTTGATCATAACCACATAAAGCCAACAGACAATGAAGCCAAGGAAAGCACCGGGGAACTTAAGTGTGGTTGAAATTGGAATGTAGAAAAGAACGAAGAGAGGGGAAATGAAAGTGGACGAAAAGGTAACTTGTCGCCGGCGTGAGCCGAACCCACAACCTCCGCATTACGCGTGTGTTGCACTACCCACTGTGTTACGGCGACGGCCATCAATTCGTCCACTAACTTGGGTATTTATGTTTACTAGATCTAGCCCATCGGGCTAAATAGGATGTTTCACGTCCGCCCACCATGGTTCTAAGTGGCTCTGGCTAACACACCTAGGACTCGATCTAATAAACATAAATACCCGATTAGTGGACGAATTGATGGCCTTCGCCGTAGCACAATTGGTAGTGCAACGCACGCGTAATGCGGAGGTTGCGGGTTCCGCTCCCGCCGGCGACTTTTCGTCCACTTTCATTTCCCTTTTCTTCATTAATTTCCACATTCCAATTTATCAAAGACTAATATAACTTTGGAGCCTTGATCAAGTTCCTGTTGTGAGCTTTGTCATAATTTTTTTCTGATCTTCCGAACTATAGAAAGCGTAGTCCCTTTATGCTTTTTGCACTCTTTCAGAAGCTGAACTCAGTAGCTGAACTTCAGCTACTGTCGAAACTTGCGAGTGGATAAATGAAGCGAAAGTGGAGTATAAGCTGAAACAGAAAGAAACATACGAAACGTATGTGCAATGAATGAATAAATGAATCAGTCAACTTTATTATCGATGGAACAGAAGTGATACAAAGGGAAATATGCAGGACGAGGTCCGAAGGTTACGAAACATATGATGGGCCTGTAATATTTATACATAAAAATTATTAAAGAAGATATAGCAGAAAAACCTGAGTCAATATGAAAGAATTACAAAAACAGCATAAATAAGTCTAGTGATAATTTTGAAAGTCATGGTGCAGCAGACGCGAAATTATTGGAACACGACAGGTTTACATTAAATAAGAACATCCTAGCTTCTGTTGATGAAGCATTATTTCTTTCAGTTCAGGCGTAAATGCATTCCATAATATAATCGATGAAATAACATTGCGTTCTATTTCTCTTAATAAGTGTGTATCTTTGGCAGCAAAAGCCTATTACGCAACGAAAATCTAGTTTTATTAAGGATTGATAACCTGAAAGCCTGAACATTGTCGGTTATAAGTATGCGATTAAAGGTCTTAAAAAACAGTGCAAGAATACTTTGAATATAAAGGTCAGCGATATTGTTATCGCCTACGCTAGCCGCCTCCTCACAGCAGCGGAGCTCAACTATTCGATTACAGATCGTGCCTGCCTGGCTCTCGTCTGCGCGGTTCCGCCCAGACGAGAGAGTTCCGCACGTACTTGTATGGGCACGCACTTCTCTGTAATCAAGGACCACCACGCGCTCCGCTGGCTTTCCTCACTCAAAGATCCTACTGGCCGGCTTGATTGCTGGGCTGTGCGGCTACGAGAACATTCCCATGCAGTCGTGTACAAATCGGGCCGCCTCCATCAAGACGCCGACCTATTCAGTAGACGAACCACCCGCCGACCTTGACACCGATGCCGACGCTTGCGTTTTCTCCGTTTCTCGGCGGCTACACGTCGCCGACGAGCAACGCCGTGATGCCACCTTGCGTGTCATCATGGATCGCTTGGAATCTTCGCCTTCTGATTCTTTCTGGGATGCAGACGACGTAGGTTGGCTGGTAATTCCAGTCGACGCTGGTCTTTGCCACAAAGGACTCGCAATAAGGTTTAATATGGCAATTCGGCACGCCAGCTTTGAGATGATCGTCAGCACGCGACGATACGTATTGAGGGACGGAGAAAAGAGACTGATTCAAGTTTTCATTGCAGTAATAAATTTTGTGAAATACGCACAGTCGGGCTTGGCGGCGTCGTGCAGAAAGGTCAGGAAGATCCAAAGTTGTTCTCATTGGCGAGACGCTGGATTGGCGCGAATAATTAGAAAGTAGGAAGCGTGCAGAATGATTTTGAAGCGATTCAAGAGACGTGATTAGGGATTTAGTTTGGGAATCCCAGACATACGAGCCAATGTTCTACTTTGGATCGGACTAAGGTTTTCTACGGAAGCAGTTTCAATGTTACTGGGGCTTGAGAAAAGCTGCAGCGAAGGAAGCCGAACATGGGAGTAGCGTTCTTAATAATGTATTCGACATGCAAATTCCAGGAGTGATGTTAGCGCCTAGGTACCTGTAGGAAGCCACCGAAGTTAAATGGAAACCATTAATACTATAAGAACGGGAATTAGAATCCATAGCAGGCCATGTTCGTCTCAATAATTTACTCTTCTTAGTCATTAAGTTATATTTACCAAGAGTCACACCAGCGAGCAATGTTACTCAGATCGGTTTGCGAAATGCCTGCGTCGAATAGGTTAGTTATTTTCCTCTAAAGTCCGCAGTCATCCTTGAATATTCTTAAATCTGAGTGGACTGAAGGAGGAAGATCATTGATGTAAATGTGGAAAAGAAGGGGCTCGAGCACAAAACCCTGAGGAACGCTTGATATCACTGCACATTAATGCGAATCGCGTTCATTAGCCACCACATATCTTGCGCGATTTTATAAAACACTATATTTATTTCAAATCACTCGCATCAGTATTACCCGTGTTAAACTTGACGAGCACTACATTATGGGACACCGTGTCAAATGTTTTAGCTAAGTCTAACAATATGCTGTCTGCATTTAGTGAGCAGTCTCACGCTGATAACAAATCATTAGTAAACGCTAACAGTTGTTTTTCCCAGTAATGGCGTTTTCGAAAACCATGATGAATGGAAGAAAAGGACAGGCGATTCACTAGAAAGGCAACTAAATGCCAATGCATTACCTGCTCTAACTGCATGCAAGGCATTGACGTTATAGATATAGGTCTGTAATTTAGGACCAAAAAGACTTCATCAGACTTGTGCACCAGAATCAATTGCCCCCTTCAAGTCGTTGGGTAGCGTGTTCTGTAATGACTAAGGGAAAATAGAGGACAATATAATACAAGAATATGTTTCAGTGGTTTTAAGAAATATATGGTTGATGCCATCAGCAGCAGCAGAGGACAACGCTATTACATGACGGGTAAGATTTTCTATCCCGACCAAGTCAATAGTGCTGCGTTCCATTTTAGAAAAATCAGGAGGATTAAACAGTGGAATGACAGCTAACACATTATTATTCAAGGACAAAGAAATGTTGTTGTGTAACAGAACTATCAGCTTTCAGCCGCATGTCGTGACATTGCGCATGCTTACTGCACTCCAGAACTTGTGAGTGTTAGTAGACAACAAATTTCGTCAAGTTTTATGATAAAACTCGTGTTTTATCATGAAGAGGGTGCGTTATTCCTGTTTAAAAGCAGCAGCACTGAACCATCGCGATATCTTTTTTTTTTTGGCGTTGGGTACTCTACGAATGGGTGTGCACTTATTTGTAAGTTCCGATACCACATTCCTTACTAATAACCAGTTTTTTTTTTTCGAGGGTCGTTTCCCAGAAGTTTTGGTAATAGGCAGCTGGAAAAGTTTCTAGCTCGAAGATAATGGCTTGGAAATCCGCTCTGTTAAAGTTGCGAATAAATTTGCATTGTTTGTAGAGATGGGGTAATTAAAATGACTCAAGAAATTGTATGAGTTAATCGTCACTGAAGCCTGATAAAACCACTAAAGACAAGATAGCATGCGGAGACTGGGTTAGTACACGATCGAATATATTTGCTGACGACGATGCGACTCGAGTGGGTGTGTGAACCATTTGGGTAAAATTAAAGGTAGCGCACAAATCGACAAAAGCAGAACACCATGAGAACCCGGTAGCCGTTGTATGAAGTTAACTGGACCACTTAATTCCAGAAAAATTAAAATCGCCAAGCAGCAACAGTGGTGCATTAGGAATTCGAACAGTAATTTTACATAAGCAATCATGCAAGCCATCGCAAAAACTAGAAGAATTTGGCGGTCGATAACAAGCGCAAAACACCATATATTTGTTATTCAGGCGAATACATGCACAGATCAATTAAACGTAGAGATCAATTTGTATATAATACAGCCACCTCACAACTAAGCCGTAAGAACGATGGCTGACGTAACCAGTGTTGCCAGGTCCCTGTTCATCTTGAAGGTTTCATAAGGTCTTTAGTATAAGTCAAAGAAAATGAGCTTTGGTGAGCATGCCGAAACGAAACAAAACCTAAAGATAAAATCTGCATGTTGCTCGGCCTAATGTAGCGCAATTAAATGGTGGCCAACCGTTACATGTGTGGCCCATGTTTGGCCATTTTGATTGGGCCCTTCTGGGGGAATAACATCGGTCTTACATCGGCCATTCGTTCGAGGGCCGACCTAGGGCCGATCGTTGCTGCCAACCTGGCCGACTTCAAAGCTAGCAAGTCCCAGGACAATTTATAGGTTGGTACCTGTCTGGGCCTACACCAAACCCAGCACGGCCCATGAAAATTTAGAGGTTTGCCCTTGTCTGGGCCTACATCGAACCTTCCACGGCCCCCAAAAATTTGTACGCCGGCTTATGTCCAGGCCTACTTCAAAACTTGTATCCTAGTGACAACAATAAGGTCCTATTCATATCTTATGGACATTCACTGCCAGGACATGGATATCCTAGGCATATTTATTTATTTATTTATTTATTTATTTATTTATTTATTTATTTATTTATTTATTTATTTATTTATTTATTTATTTATTTATTTATTTATTTATTTATGTTACCCTCAGGGTACAAAGTACATTTCAGAGGGGAAGGGCAATTCACAACTGTAAAAAGCAACACAAAGCACATTTTATACATTATAAAGCCATAGAGCAAAACTATTAATAATGCGACCAGTCTTCTTAGAATAACATAATAAAACAGTTGAAGAACAATTATATAACGCGAGAACCAAAACAGGATTCAAAAATCAGTTAGCGAACAACACAAAATTGGTAATAAGGTAATCATCGTCGTTAGGACCTTTTTAAATTGAATGGTATCAGTGACGCCCGTTAGTGATGCGGGCAGGGAATTCAAATCGTTACAAGCTCTTAGAAAATATGACAGCGCACATGTTACTGTGTTGCAATGCGGCGTTGCTACTTTTTGTTGGTGATTACGGCGACGAGAAATGAAGGGTGCTGGTTGAATTCATCGGGAGTGAAGATTAGGGTTATGGTAGAAAATCTTATGGAACAGACAAATGTGGGTGTGCTTTCGGCGGGTAGCTAGTGGGATGACGTTTAAAAATATTTTGATTTGAGTGACGCTAGCTGAACGGTGATAGTTAGCCAAGATAAAACGGCTGCACGATTCTGCACACTTTCCAACATGAGTGCTAGTGTGATCTGTCCACAGTGCCACACAGATGAACCATATGTCATTTGTTGTTGCACATATGCAATGTATAATAACTTTAGTGATGATGGAGCAAGAAAAATGTTTCTGCGAAGGTAACCCAGTGTTTTGTTTGCTTTGGATGCTATATATTCTGTATGTAATTTCCAGGACAGAGTGTTGGTTATATGAACGCCGAGATACCGGTAGGATGTTACGCTTTCAAGGGGCTGACTGTGAATAAAATAAGTTGGACAAGTTGTATTTTAACGACAAACCCTCATAGACTTACACTTTTGAACATTTAGTTCCATAATCCAAATATGGCACCAATCAAGTATGCTAGGCTATTGAGATCCACCTTGCCCTTCCGTGTGTCGCACGTCCCTTGCACGTCCGTGTGTGGATCACGTCCTGCAGGCGTCTCACATGAGCGTCTGGCCTCATTTTCCGTGACATCAATTCCACGTCCATAAGGGCCATCGTGGAAGCATTCTGTGCGCATATTACGGACATGTCCAGGCCTTTTGCGCAGTGTTCGCTATAATGTCTGTTTGCTATAATCTAGGCCTTCCGTCACGTGAAAGTGACTTATTGAAGTGAAGTTTTCAAAGTAAATTGCTTCAGAAAATTCCAGCTGCACACACGATAGCCTGGGACTGTAATTTGAGCATGCGAAAAAGATCATTCTGTTACGAGGAAACTGCAAGACAAAGCCTCGATTGGAGCACAAATATTTACGGGTATGCCGAAAACCTCCACGTGGCATAACTTTAGTAGATCCTTCATAGCATATCCGAAACTAGACGTCAAGAAGATGTCATATTTGTCTACAAAATGGTACACGGACATTCGGACATAATTCGGATGTCCTATGAACGAAGTGTTTTCACGGCGTTGGGTGCTGACATTCTGTAGTTCGCCTTATGCATGGGCCTACATTGTAATTAATGGATTTCTAGCATGTCTTACACTTATGAAGCTGCGTATTTCTGACCGATACCATGCAAGCATGCGCAGTGCGAAATGTGCTACGCCACAAGGAGCATAATAATTTAAAAAAGTAAAAAACAGATATCTAACACAATCACCCGAGATGGTGAAGCTTCGGCCACATAACCTGTGGATGTATCTGCCTTGCATTAAAGGCAACGCTTGGTACCATTAAGGATGTCACAGTATAGAAGTAATCATACGAGAGATAAAATTACATATAGGCAAGAAAATATTGTTGATGCATTATGTAGCACACTGGTTTCGGAAGGGCAATATGCTGCACTCAAACAAGCAAAGAAAGAACTCTTTATTCATATAATAAAGTAGAAAAAAAGCACTTGTCATTTCAATTTTCTTTCAGGAATAATATTCAGTCAAATCTAATATAAGTTAGGCACTAGCGAAAACTTATCCTGGGATCGAAAAGCGCGAAATTGCTTTTGAATGCGCCTGATACAGTACGTTAGCAACGTACTTCGCCACGATGTAGTTCCCCCTTCGCATATCAAACTGTCACTGCCAGCCCTATCACTGCCGGTCTTAATCCAACCTCGGCCCCACGTCTTTTTGCTACTCATGTGCCCACGTAGTTCGCAAACAACCTTGGCCCGATTTTTCTCTGCGATGATTGGCCACGATAGTTGGGAGCCGACCTCCCGCGAGAAGTTTTCCGGCCGTCGGCCAATACCGCTTGGGAGTAGCGCACAAGGAAGGAAGAGTGGAGAAGGAAAGGCAGGGAGGTTAACCAGTTTAGCACAGCTGGTTTGCTACCCTAAACATGGGAGCGGGATGGAGGAGAATGAAAGATGGGGAAGACAGAGAGCACATAGCACAGCACGCTGGCATTTCCGAGAATGGTCTGGTCAACAAAGCGAATTCAGGTGTTTCAGAAGCTCTCCGCAACAAGGCCTAACTGCTAGCGTCACATTACAATCACAAAACCAAATGCAGAACTCAAAATAGATTCTGATATTAAATCGCAGCTAAAAGAAAGGTAGTATGCGTCACCTGTACTGTCAGAACTACATTCCAAACCTAAAACATGCTGCCAGCTGCTGCCACCATGCCACCCGCGGCATCGTGACTCAGTGCATATGGCATTTTGCTGCTCAGGTCGTGGGCCTGACTGAAGGCCGCTGCAGACGCATTTCTAAGGCGAAAAACTGCGAAAACGCTTGTACTATTAGATTTAAGTGCGACTAAATTAACCAAGATCACCCAATTTATTGTGAAGCTCTCCGCTACGCTGTCCCCTATATATCCCCGGTGTTGCTTTGACCCCAAGACATAAACAGCCAACCAAATCTGCTATCGCACTAACCACAAAATCTCTATCACAGAAGTTTACTACAACTGCTGCTCCAGACCCTAGTAACTACAACGCCTCCCTAAGAAGTATCGCAGGGCGCTTTCGTGTATTTAATGCTGAGCGAAGAGCATACTTCACAGAGCGCGAAAACTAAAAAAAAAACTCTAGGCAACGGAAAACGATTTAGCCTAATTATCATGATTGTGGAGCGCGATTAATCGTTAGGGTAGAGGATGTGAAAGGACGCGTGTACGACCTCAAATCTAAGGTAATCTGTGCCTATTTATGGACACTGCAACACAAAGACCTTACAGATGATAACGAGTATGTGTCTAAGAAGCTCACTTAGTACCTTCGAGTACAAAACTTATGTAACATTACGTAGGCAGTTACAAAGATGGCGCAGGGGCTTAGGTAACTATTGCGAATGCTGGAGTTAATTTAACGATTTGGACATCTAGGCCCATCCTAAAAATGTAGCTTCCAGAGTGCAAATGGAGCAACTTATCATTGCAATTCCAATCTGCATCCATCAAAAAAAAACTACACGATGACAGTGGCGTTGTGTCCAACATCTTTCGCTTGGAAATGCTAATGCGTGGTCTCATCAGCCCATTGCAAAAACAAACCCGCAGAGCGATCGAGAAGATTTGACGATTTCGCATGTATTTCAGGAAGTACACGTAATTCGAGTGCTTGGATGACAGGAGAACTAATTTTTGTTAACTTTGCTACTCTGCTACAGGAATCGGACAAGGCATCTTGTTGAACTGCAGCATTGTTGGACTCGGCGACAACTTTCCATCATGGCGAGGCCTTGCAATTGGGGTCGTGATGTCCGGAGCACCCGCATCGTCTGTTATTTTCCCCTCACTGTTCAAGTACGTTCTGGAAGTTCACGGACTACGTGGAACTCTGCTCCTTACCGGAGCGTGTTTGTTGAATGTTCTGGCCTTTGCACCCCTGCTTCGAAATCCGCAGCCTAATCGAGCGGAAGAAACGTCTCAACAGCGGGTCTCGGATGGGAAGTCAGACCTGCTTACAGGGGCAAAAGCACATCACGCGCACAAACGTCCCACTATTCCCACTATTTATGAAAGCAAGATTACCTTGCCAAAAGGCTGCGTGCGCAACCTTTCTTACCCTGTCACCATCCTGGGGCATAAACATTCTTTCGGTGCTCCTGACGAAAAACAAAAGGAAGCCTCTAACATCTTGATAACTACGCCAAACAAAGACTGTCTCCGAAATGAAGCAACAAGTTCTCGCTCGGTGGCTCACATGATGCCGTCACGTAAATGGCCAACCTGTACAAACGACGCTGAGCGAATGAAGCAAGCGAAGCTGCACGGTTTGTTATACTCAATCCCAGCATTGAACCATTGTAGTGAGACCATGGGCGTCATTCAAATTGAGCTGAAGCAACAGTGGAAGACTCCCAAGCCTTCAGATCGCAGTGTTTTCAAATGGAACGCACTGATTGAAAGTGTTCGTGAAGTGGCCGCAACTCCGCGAATCTACGCAATCGCATACTCCTTCTACGCGTACAGTATTGTTTTAGACACGTTCCTTATAGTTAACGTCGACTATGCTGTGGACATCGGAATTTCCGAAGGAGATGCTGTGCACGTAGTTGTGCTCTTCTCAGTGACAGACACCCTGTGCCGGTTCCTGATGCCCTGCCTCACAGACCGCAAGCTGCTCTCAACTGCTGCCCTCATAGCAGCATCTAGTCTTGTCGCTTCACTTCTCGCATGCAGTTTTACCTTTATCAGGGGAAAAGTAGGCTTCTGGGTTGTGGCGCTCGCACTGGGGCTACCAATGGGATACATCAACGTCGGAATCTCGGAAAGCGCGTCAACAGTTGCCGGAGAAGATAACCAGCCCATGGCTCTTGGTTTCATGTCTACGGCGGCGGCTGTCGGCTCCTTCACGGCACCTTCGTTAATAGGTGATCAGCTATTCGCAATATTTCGCTAAAGGAAGTACCTGCACGAACTTACCCACGTATACTATGCCAGAGGTTGCCTGCCGCTGACACGTCGATTACGTTGCCCGTGATTAATGCCCCGACCCTCCGGTTGCTCATCAAAGCGAACAACATTTGGCACGGATTTGCGTGAGCGTTAGAGCTGTTTTGGAGCCCATAATATTATTGTTACTTCAGCAAAGTATAAGCTATTTTTCTTATCATCTAAGTTGACCAAATTTCTGAAACATCCCTAAAATGTTCTCGTGCAACTCGTGAAAATAATGCGATAAACTTTTTTGCTGTGTTTGGCCAGAGAACTCATCATAGAGTCGTTCACTGCAGGGATTTAAATCAGAGCTGGTTTAGTGGAATCAAAGATATTCGCCAAATCTACAATGCTTGTAGGATAAACACGTTGAGAGAAAAAAAGAACGACAGGACACGAATGAATGTGGGGCTACTGCTTAAGATTTACAATCCAAAAATTATTATCATCATTTTCTGCAATATGCGTGGCTTTAAAATATTTGAATTGGACATAATACCGATGATATGCGAAGTTAGAATAACTAAACTTACTTGCACACCATTTCCTACAATACGGAGACTTTTGTGGGATTTTTTACGCAACACTGCAATAGATGTACTAGTGCGGAGGAATGCCTTTATATGCGCACATCTTCTGATCCTATGTTTTTTGACGTGAAAGGCGAACTGCCTCGCGCCTTGTGACACGCTGTAGTTTGCAGCATTGCTGGAAAATTCATATGCAGCCCAGTGTTTTCTAAGTGAGAAATAATAATACGCTCGCCAAGTTGATTTTCAGCGAATGCCCATGACTTTAGAAAAGTACTCTTAGTTTTACTGACGCGGCCCATTATGACTTCGAATCTCAGAAATGGTATGCCACAAAATCGTAGCAGACAACTAAAACATGTTTAGAAATTACCATTTTTGATTTAGTTTAAGCTCTCTCGTACGGAACTCATGAATAATTACACACAACAAACATGCAAAAGAAGTGCACATTTGTGTACCTAACATAAAGTACAGCATATATGGTAGTGGTAGCTATAATTACGTAGCGCTTACAAAGAAAAATAGTTCATGAAAAATTTCTTGCGACACAATGCTTTACGTACACCAGCAAACTTTGAAAGCGCCTCGCGTGACTAGAATTTTTTTCGCTAATACTATACTTGGAATAGGCTTTGCGGAGACTATGAGGTATGGAAGTCTTGATCGTATTTAACGTGTGCCAATATCACCCCGGAAGCTACCTTGGATCCACCCAATTCCGGGGAGTCAATATGTTGGCAAGCTAGGTAAGTCACGTCTACACTACCGTTGAAACAGCTTTTATGACTGCGGTCTAATAACACGCGGGCCAGAACAGCCAAGTTCAAAGGCAACTGACCATTTACAAAAGTGTTCTGTGCATGAGCAAGAAGTATTTTCCAACCAAACGTGCTTAAGATGGTTCATTTTGCCTTCCGAATGCATAGTCGACATGTGCCTGTGCTACTGGTTGAGGATGAAACCTGAACGTCTTCGCAACTTCTCTTACAAATCACGTCATCACTACTCAGAAAGTAGCACTTTCGTCAGGAACAACTAGCTTTTATAGTGGGGATATATCATGTTGTCCATCCAGATTTTGGAGTCCAGCAGCAATCGAAGAGGGCGCGCACTGTGTCACAAATCGTAGTAGGGATTTCGATTTTGCGTAAACTCTTAAAAAATTGCACCCTTTGGGCTTATCTTGGCCCAAAATGACAATTGTCGCCCTGCGCGCCTTTGTATTCTTTAATGCTACATGCCCGGTACAGGGGTTTATCCAGAATTTCGAGTTTGGTGGTGGGGGGAGGGGGGAGGGGAGGGGTTACCAGAATGCAGAGGGTTGTAGATACGAAGTTGGTGGTTATGTCTGTTGTTTTTAGCAAAGGCAAGGGGGGGGGGGTGAAGAGGTCCAAGGGGCCAGCGCTCTTTTTACCACGCTGTTTTAATGAAGGCTGAATGCTTCTTTTTTTTCAACAAATGGTGACGGAAAAGCTTATTAACAGTAGTACACTATTAACATTTTAAGCAAGCATATTCACACATGTTACAAGGGAGTTCGTCCTTGCTGGTGCATGTAGAGCTGATGTTGCACAAAATATACTACAACGAAGTTGGGGATAGGCAGGTGGGCACGAACGAACACGGCATAGAAGGCGAAAATGTGTACCTAGTTTAGGGGGATTATAAATTTCATACTATATTTAAACACCCATGGCATTCTGTGACCACGTTTGCAAATTGCAATAACATAAATGACAGCGTTTAGAGTTTTCGTTTGATTGCACAGTTTCTTTCTATGCAGAACAAGGTGAAGCAAGTACTCAATCTACAAGTCTTCGTAGAACAAAGTGCCGATGTTTCCAAAACTAAGTACAAAATCATTTTACACAGAGATCTAGTTGTGTTGGTATAGCGGAGAATAGAGGCAGCTCCAGTGCGACGGAGTGTGTACAGCCGAACTTGGGTATACCCGTGAAATCCCTAGCCCGGTACTTCCAGGCCATGAACGACATGCGTGTCATCAGCGTGACATAGCATTTTCGACAGGAAAGTAGCGAGTGCCGAGTTTTCAAGAAAGGAAACGCAAGCAAGGCAGATGACGATTATCGTTGTGGGCAATGTAAGCCGCCAGGGGGTGCAAACTTTTTCAAGAGTACGCAAAACGCCACGTCCAGTTTGCGGCCGTTTGTACTGATCTAGGGTTCTGTCGTAAACCCGACTGGCTGCTTCCCCTAACTTTGCGTAAGCAAAATGTAAAGGCGACGGACGTGCTAGGTTAATGAACAGCGAACGCGTCTGAGGGTCTGAACATCAGACGCAGCCGAATGAAAACTTCAGCGTTGATATCAAAACGTGAGCGGAAAGTGACAGCGCAATCTCGCATAAAACCAGTAATTAATTTCTGCTCACGGAAACCACGAAAATACTTCGCGCTGTCTTACACGCTCCGAAACCTGGTAGCCCCCACGTGAAGGGGCCAACGACTTCGCGAAACACGGGAAACGGCCGCCGCACAATACCGTGCCACGTGAAGTTAAAACCTTGAGGCTAGTATAAAAAAGTACTGGATTTTTACGCACAGAAACCGCGATCTGATTTCCAGGCACGCCGTAGTGGGGCACTCCGGGTGAATTTTGACCACCTGGGGATCTTTACCGTGCACCCAATGCGTGGTAGTGTGCTAGTAGCGACTGGCCAGCAAAGTTCATAGTAAAAACATCAGGCTGCCAAAGCATGGCAAAGGTGTGCAATATCGCCGCGTTCAGGGCAAGACTTGCAGATCCGTTTTCGAACCACGCGCTCAAATTTTTGGACGATTCCCAAAGCACGAACACACGACTGCACTAACTCGTCAGTCCGTGAAGTACATTTCCACGACGAATAAGCCACTTGTTTTTGCCTCTGTACTCACAGCATCCAAAACGCTTATGCGGCGCGAGCATCGATGCCGGCGGGACCACGAGAAAGCACACCACGCGTCTCTTCTTTTAGGCCGCGTGGTAACAAAAAAAATTACACCATCTGCCCGTAGGGGAACCCTGAGTAGTACGCGAAGCAGCCATGGGGTCGACTCAAGTTCCCATTAGTTTTCAGATCGGCCTGTCGCCGCTGCCGTTTCGTGGCAGCGGCTCGAGCCCTCTTCTCCGCGGCGCTTTCCACGGCGCTGACACTGGCGCTGTCCGCGGCACTCATCGCGGCGTTGCGGGAGGAGAATGAGAGGACGAAGTGAATCATGATGAGTGGGCGAAGCACCGGGGGGATCATTCGGGCAAAACGCCAGAAGCGTTCTCCAGAACCGGAAGTAGAAGCGGAAGTGAAACTGTAAGAGGAACCGGAAGTTCAAACGGAAGCGGAACCGGAACCAGAAGCCGGCTTCCGGTTCCGGCTTCCGGAAGCCGGAGCTTGGCATACATATACTATACATATACATACAAGGAGAGGAGGGGGAGGAGGATGTGCATGCGCAGTGCGGGTGTGGACGCCGCACGGCGGATTGAGGGAGGGAGTGAGATAGCCCCGACCATAAGCAGCTTCGCGTCTAAAATCATTACCACGGGCTTTCAGCGCGGCATTTCAAAGCTTGCAAATTGGAGACATTACCGCTTATGGTACACGCTGCTTTACTTCTCCAAATGTGTCCCCACACAAGCACTAAACAGACACAACTTCAAGCATAGACTTCAAGGAGCTTGAAAGTAGAACAGGCGACGGGTTCCTCCCTCTGCCGGCAGGTCACATGGCAAGTAGCGCTCTCGATGACGATGCTACCATTTAAAGAACGAAGAGTTGCTGCCCTCTGGATGGCTATGCTTTCGCTAGTTACATGCGTCGAACGCAATTGTCCAAAACCCGACGTCTATGACGTGTATAGGCGGGCGTCTGCCAGAATGCCACGAAAAATGCAGAGTATATGCTTGGGATTTTTGGTACTAAGAGGCCGATAAATACAGTGAGCTGGAGCTTAATACTGTGCCCTGTGGTGTTCAGCAGAATCTCTGCCTGTTTTTCGCGCTCTTAGATTTAGTGCTGGGACGCATAGTTCTGTGCAAAGTTGGTATGAATGTATGTGGCAATAGGCGTCTACAATGACTTCACCGCAACACACTTGTGTATTGCGGTGAAGCACTGCATTGCGGTGACGGGTAGTAACACCGCCCTAGTTCCAGCTTTGATGTCCCCGCTACCATTAAGATACTGCACCGCCCGCTTTATTATAATCTCAGGTGTTCTCGAACTCTTCGTTTGCCGGTATTATTATTGCCACATGCTAAATGGTCTCGCCACAATACAGATCTTTAGTGAGGTGAAGCTGCCAAATGCTTTCACAGTGTCAAACCTAACAGTTTTAGAATGACATGGCCAATATATTAGCACAGCCTTTGACTTTAATAACTTTATTAAGACTGTCAAACTAATCTTGCAGCATAGAAACACAATGTAAACATCCTAAGAGTTGATTAGCAGGAAATACAGGCATGGCAAGCACAAATCTAGTGGCCAAGAGTGTGGTGAAGTGTTTTAATATTACTAAATATTTTAGCATTGATGCACGTTGACCAGACTTACTGCGATACTGGTTGCTTTACAATGAAAACAATGGCATCAGATAAGGGGACGCAATCAACTTGTGTTCTGTAAGTCATATGGGTCCTACCAATTCTCAAACCGGGTTCTTGTTCACGCATGCTACTTGCATCCTCTAATCTCAAGCTCTCTAATGTCACAGCATAAACAGAAGCTGTAGCCATAGGGCTTTGAACTTCACAACTCTAATTTTGTGTCTTCTATACTCATTGCAACCTAAACATTACGCTGCCATGATAGCATCTGCCTAGCTCAATGCTACATTTTGCGACAAAAGCAGTGCTCACTCAGAGTTGCCTCTTTTAATATTTCCCCCCAGAATCCTTCAAACAGTTCATTTTTTAAACCTGGAGCATGTCATGCCTCTCAAGTAAACTGCTTTGTACTGCACCACGATACGCGACAAGAAAATTAACCATGCAATAAGCTGCTAGAAGTAGCTAAAGAGAGCAAAATCTGTGTAAGTTAGCTAAATTTGCAGCTCCTAAGGTTGGTTATTATTGAATTAGGGCAAGGAAGGAACATCTTGACTAAACATGTCTGCAATGTCTGCAAACAAAATTTATTGTAAGAAAATGCATGTAAGTGTGCGCAGTCTCACGAAAACAAAAGGAAAGCAAGTAATTGTCTTAAAGATATATAATCAGTTGCCCTTCTCCATTTTTTAATGCACTGTAAGGGTTATCACAATCAAACACGCAGATCCAGCACAGTGTTGAAATCTAAATGCCGCGAAGCTTGTCCGAGTTGGTGAGGTTGAAGCACTAGCAAACCACACGAGCACTGCATCATTGCTTGTAGCGGTTTGCTCTCTGGGTCAAAGATGTAGGCGACATGTGGTGCTTGTTAAAGGAAGAAATGTTGCTGAAAGGATGAGATGAGAGGTTTTGGAGAAGACAGCTCCATGCAGTGCTGCTGCGATGTCTTCAAAGTGTGTCACTGGTTAGCGGTCGGGGACGGTGGCGTCAAACACTGGTAGTTCTCGTTCAAGTGCCAGTCACCTGCAGTCTTCTTGGGTACTATGTGCAACGGACGTGCTTATGGGCTGGAAAATTCATGCACGATTTCTAGTTCCAGCACGTTCTCAAACTCATAGCAGGCAATCTTGAGCTGGTCCGTAGCTAGGCAATGTGAGTGAGCATACGTAGAAGGTCCAGTAGTGACAGGTGTATGCACAAAGAAATACATAACATTTCTAAATGCATCTAAGGCTTGAAGCCGCTTGTGTCACAGTGGTGCGTCCATTCCGGTTGATTAGCCAAGAATGAGTGCTGTCCCAGTATCATATACCCTTATGCCGAAGTTGTCTACTATGCCAAGCAATAGGCAGCAGCAGGTTGTCCCAAGGCAGCAGCCCAGTGGCCCAAGTTTTCAGGAATACATATAGAGATAAAACAATGACAAATGCCATGCCCCGGAGAAGCAGCAAAGAAAGTATCGTAAAAAAACTGGAAACAAGCAAAGAGGGTGATGAGTAGGGAGCTAGTGGTGCAAGGTACTGTACAGTTAAAACATATTCAAGAAAATGAAAAACAGCACGTTGTCGTAAATTTTTCAGAGCTTGAGCGCCCACATTACTCATAATTTTTATACAAACAGTGGGTTCTCTTGTGTGGAAAACTATAAGACAACAGTGATCTCTAGCCATCATGCCTTGTGTAAACCACCTCCATACTATGCCTTCAGATTTCTTAATAGTACCATGCTACTATGGCCTCTGCTGCCCGCGACTACGTTCCTCTCCCATTGGCAGACATTCTGTTGAAATAAGAGGGCCAATTATCTGCTCTTTCCATTGCATGACCTGTCCAACTGCACTTCTGTTACACTCAACCGGTATATTGGCTACACTCATTTGCCATCTAATATGTTGGGTACAAATAGTGGCGTGGAGCAGAGGTAGAACATCCGGCTTCAAATCTGAAGGTCGTAAGTTCGAATCCTCCTCCAGTCCACTACAATTTCAGCCATGGAGTGGCGCCTGACACCGGCAAAAAATATATATATCGCCGAGAGCTAGTGGGGCTATACTAGTTCAGGTACAGCCAAACTAGGAAGGCCCACTAAGCTTCAACAAAGTCACTCCCTCACCAGAACAGGAATTGGCCTCCATGGTGCAGTATTCGGCCGCACCTCCCTCATGACTCCTGCAATTACCCATGGCCCTCAGTCCCCAGCAGCGGCGGAGCACCTGACCAAGGCGGTGGTCAGACCTGCGACGCGGCAGAGGGTGCTAAGACTCTCTAGGCCCGGACAGGCCACCAATGGAAACTGAACCTGGCAACCTTTAACACGCGCGCCCTATCGAGTAAGCCTACCTATCAGGGTTATTTGAAGAATTATCAGGCATTGCCTAGGATATTGGACTGGTGAGTCTTATACAGTGCTAACTCACGGCCACGTTCTCTGCTGCAGAGGTCTTCCAGATAAGAGCGAATTGGAGTAGGATTTCTAGTCCATAAGGACACAGCGGGCAACAATGATGAATTCTACAGAATTAATGAGAGGGTAACCGTCGTCGTAATAAAGCTGAATAGGAGGTATAAAATCAAGGTAGTACAAGCGTACGCCCCAACCTCCAGTCACGATGATGAAGAAATAGAACCGCTTTATGAAGATGTTAAATTAGCAATGAGAGAGGTACAAACCCGGTATACTGTAGTCATGGCCGACTTCAATGCAAAATGGGGGGAAAAGCAGGCTGGTGAGCGAGCAATTGGCAACTACGGCATCGATTCTAGGAACGCTAGAGGCGATATGTTGGTAGAATTCTCGGAAAGGAATAGGTCCCGAGTAATGAATACCTTTTTTCAGGAAACGTAGCAACAGGAAGTGGACCTGAAAAAACCCTAATGCAGAAAGAATAAATGAAATAGATTTCATACTCTCTGCCAGTCCCAGCACAGTGTAGGAAGTCGAAGTATTAGGTAGGGTAAAGTGCACTGACCATAGGTTAGTGAGTTCTAGGATTTCTCTCAATTTAAAGAGAGAAGGAATAAAATTAGTCAAGAAGAAATAGGCTAACCTAGAAGCAGACTAATTCAGGCTGGTGCTCGCAAACAAATATGCAGCTTTGGAACAAGAAGATGAAGACAAGATAGAAGTAATAAATGAAACCGTAACTAGGCTGATCTCAGAAGCAGAAATTGAAGTGGGAGATAGGGTACCAAGGCAACCAGTAGGGAAGCTCTCCCAAGTAACAAAGGACCTAATAAAGAAACGGCAAAACACGAAAGTGTCAAACTCGAGAAATAAGATAGAATTCGCTGAGCTGTCGAAAGTGATCAACAAGAAGAAAGTAAGGGATATCCGAAATTATAACGTGAAAAAGATTGAGGAAGCAGTAAAATGTGGACACAACATGAAATCAGCGAGGGGAAAACTTGGCATAGGACAAGGCAAAATGTATGCACTAAAAGATACGCAGGACAATATCAAAAGCAATTTCGATGACATAGTAAAAACAGCGGAATAATTCTTTACTGACCTGTACAGTGCCCAGAACAGCCAAGCTACTTTCATTTGAAGTAATGATAGTGAACAGTAGTGAACAGGATACAGAGGCTCCTTCTATAACTAGCGATGAAGTTAGTAGGGCCTTGAAAGACATGACCCGGGGAAAAGCTGCTGGAGAAGATGAAATAACAGTCCGTTTAATCAAGGATGGAGGAAATATGCTTGAAAAGCTTGCGGCCATTTATACGCCTCACGACTTCAAGTGTACCAGAAAGCTGGAAGAACTCCAACACTATGCTCACCCATAAGAAGGGAGCCGTTAAAGAATTAAAGAGTTATAGACCCACTAGCTTGCTTTAAGTATTGTATAAAATATTCACCAAGATAATTTCCAATAGAATCAGGGCAACACTTGACTTCAGCCAACCAAGAGAACAGGCTGGCTTCAGGAAGGGGTATTCTACGATGGATCATATCCATGTCATCAATCAGGTAATAGAAAAATCTGCGGAGTACTATCAACTTCTCTTTATACTTTCATATAATATGAAAAAGCATTTGATTCAGCAAAGATACCAGCAGTCATAGAGGCATTGCGTAATTAAGGGGAACAGGAGGCATACGTGAATATCTTGGCAAATATCTACAAGGATTGCACAGCACTCTTGGTTCTCCACAAGAAAAGTAGAAAGATACCTATCAAGAATGAGGTCAGGCAATGAGAAACAATCTCTCCAATGCTATTCACTGCATGCTTAGAAGAAGCAGTTAAGCACTGGAAAGGCTTAGGAGTGAGGATCAACAGCGAATATCTCAGCAACCTTCGGTTTGCAGATGACATTGTCCTATTTAGCAACAATGGGGATGAATTACAGCAAATTATTGAAGAGCTTAACCGAGAAAGTGTAAGAGTGGGGTTGAAGATTAATATGCAGAAGACAAACATTATGCTATTTATATCCTGGCAAGAGAACAAGAATTCAGTATTGCCAGTCAGCCTCTAGAGTCTGTAAAGGAGTACGTTTATCTAGGTCAATTACTCACAGGGGACCCTGATCGTGAGAAAGTAATTTACAGAAGAATAAAATTAGGTTGGAGTGCATACGGCAGGCATTGGCAAATCCTGACTGGGAGCTTACCACTGTCGTTGAAGAGAAAAGTGTACAATCATTGCATTCTGCCGGTGCTAACATGTGGGGCAAAAATGTGGAGGTTGACAAAGAAGCTCGAGAACAAGTTGAGGATCGCACAAAGAGTGATGGAACGAAAAATGTTAGGCCTAACGTTAAGAGAAAGGAAGAGAGCGGTGTGGATAAGAGAACAAATGGGGATAGCCGATATTCTAGTTGACTATAACAGGAAAAAATGGAGCTGGGCAGGTCACGTAATGCATAGGTTGGATAACCGGTGGACCATTAGAGTTACAGAATGGATACCAAGAGAAGGGAAGCACAGTCGAGGACGGCAGATAACTAGGTGGGGTGAAGTTAGGAAATTTTCAGGTGCAAGTTGGAATCAGCTATCACAAGACAGGGGTAATTGGAGATCACAGGGAGAGGCCTTCATCCTGCAGTGGACATAAATATAGGCTGATGATGATGATACGGAGAATACTAAAGTGCCTATTATATATAAAATAAAATATGGCGTTGCTTAGCGAGATGTGTAGGAAACTTGGCATGAAATGACCTTTAATTATTTAAATGCCTATGGCCCTTTCAACTACCCCTGCTTCATGAGATTTTCGTGCAGTCAAGTCCTCCTTGAAGCGCTTTGTACATCATCCAACACTCTACGACTAGTTCCTCAACTGAATCACAACTCAACTCGGTGTATGGAATTGCTGTCGAGGATAAATCATTTAAGCTCAACCCCTCCCACTCCGGTAGTCGAGGTATCACGACCACTCTCACGTTTAATTCCCCGGACACTATTTTACAATATTTCTGATTTTACAGCATAAGCTGTTATGGGCTCATTCCAATAGCCGTTTCGGGTCGCGATGATGCCCCGCCGCCGCCCCGCAGCCGCTACCGCCGGAAATGGAGAAAAAAGTACCCGCTCTCCGCCGGGATCAAACCCAGGCCCGCTACGTGGGAGGCGGATACTCTACCACTGAGCCACGCAAGCGCTTGCTATCCGAGAGCGTGAAAATGTACTATAAACGTGCCCTATTCCAGCGCGCAGGCGCAGACGACGAGATGCGATTCAGACGCGGAACGCAAACAACGCGGTCCCAAGCCTCCGCCGGTATGGTGGCTTTATCTAGTTAAGGCGCCGGCAAACGCAGCCTTTCAGACACTGTAAATTTTGCTGCCGCCTTAACTGGTGGCGCTAACATACCGACAGACGCTCGGGATCACGTTGATTGCGCTAGATTGGGTGCGTTGCAATGGGAGCGAATGTGACAGCCGTAGTTGCATTTGGGCAGCTTGGCTGGGCCGAACGGCGCTAGCCATCGGCGATGGAACGCGTCGGCTCGCACGCGCGACGGCGTCCCAAGCGCTTTCCTGGCGCATTCACTCAAATTACTAGGTTGTACTTTCGAAATGCTCGTCTAGCTTACGCTGTGACTGTGTTGCGTGTGCCGCGCAGGCCTGGCATTTTTTTTAGAACCTAAGTGTTTTTTATGCCTTTCTATTCAATTTTATGCTAAAACGACTCGAATTTGACACTAGGATCAACAGCATTCGCGCTTTCTAGCTTTCCTGTAACATTTAGCATTAGCCTATCGGCTCTAAAACGTTGTCGCTTGGAATTTACTCATGCTGACTTCTCAGTTTTGCTCAAATAACGCATTTTGCTGTCTGCTTGTGCCTATGAAAAATTACTGAAGCCAGTCAGCATTCTAGTGTCACAATAATAGACGGTCATGCCAGGAGTACAATTCATTTGCTCTGTTTGCATCAGCCACATTATCCAGCCACCCTTCACTGAAGTCATTTATTGAGAAAGCGTGTTTTTAACTCATTCCACTATTACCTGTGCCTTCGGACCTGCAAGTATTTCCTAACATTGTATCTTGTTTTCGCCCACTGCAGGCCTATTCCGGGACACCTGGGGCTCGTACGATGGTCTTTTCTTTTTCATGGCAAGCACACTGGTGGTTGAATCTGCCTTGTTCGCTGGACTTTCAGCAATCGACTTTCGGAAGTCCAAGCATTTCAAAATATCATCATAGATTTTTATACATTTTGGTGAAAGAGATTTTATTGACATTTTCTCGCTTGTGTGTCACTGCACGTTCTGACATTCTACTAGCTAGCGTCAAAGCCTATGTGCACGACGCTATATGCCTGATAACTTCGGAGACATCGAACTGCCATATTTCGCATATAATCTAGCTCTCGCACATGACCACCGACAATTGTAAGTTTAGACATTTGTCCTTTACAGTTTATTAAACACCATGCCGTGGTGGCATAATGCCTAAGGTGTTTCGCTGCTACACCCGAGGGCGCGATATCAAATCCCGGCCGCAGACGCCGCATTTCGATGGAGGGTGAAATGCTAAAACGCCCATTGGGTGCACGTTAAAGAATCCCAGGTGGTCAAAATTATACCAGATTCCCTCACTACGGCGTGCCACATAATCAAATTGTGATTTAGTCACGTAACACCCAAGGCATTAACAGTTTATTAAACATCGTTTCGCTCGCTAAGGGTTCAAGTCACTGGAAGCCGAACTCAGACTCGGAAAAGACCCTCTTTTCTGTCTCCCTGTCCCGGAGCTGCAGTGCTTTATTCGTGTAGGGTGCGGTTCACTGTTAAACGGAACACTAGAATATGCCGCTCTCCCTCTGCTGGCGCCCTAGCGGCAAGTGGCTGCGGAAGCATGTCAGTGCAAAGCACACGGTGTGTCGAAAGGAGTCAGCGATACCAATGACAGGCTACCTGCTGTACATCTAGGCGACTGTGCTCTTGCGAGATAGGAGAATGCGGACAACTTCTGCACTCACGTGTACCCTTTAACAGCGGAATACTCTGTACATGAGCAAGCATTTCTCATCGTGTTTCTTTTTTTTTTCGTGCATGCCGTTTTCACCAGCTTCATAAACATCAGTCACAGTGGTGACTGATGGTGACATTTACTGGCGTCTCATCTAAAGATACGCCTTTCTAACTAATATTCCAACCTTATAACGTCCAAAATAGCGTAACCGCCACGTAGCAAGCGGGCAATTTTTTCACGGTTTTGTGGCATTGCCTGACGGAGAGGCGAAGTGGGCGCAGCCGAAACATTTTGTGCAATAGCGTATGGCTCATAGTGAAAAATGCGTAGACTCGTAAAGAATTTCGTTTCTGTTATTCGGTTGGATCTTGCATAATCGGTGTGTACGCGTCATACCTGACAAGTTGTTTCCTCGGTTTTCGTGATGCCACGTGACAGACAGACCAAGTGGGGGTGGCCTGAAACATTTTTCAGCAATCGTGAAGAGTTAATCGCCGAAATACGATAGATACAAATTGACAAATCCGAATAGATTTACGTTTTAGCGCCCCTATTTGTCCACATTCTCGGCCTCACTGAACGTGAACTTGTTGCGTTTGAACATGCGGATTCCACGTGCGACGACGACTGAATCATGACGACGGAATGACCGTCACATGACGACTAGGGTATGACGACCACGTGATGACGGCGCTGGAGTGACGGCCTAGGTATGACGACGGCGTGGCGGCGATGGCATGAATCATATGATGACGACACTAAAATAATGACAAAGTCATGACGACGACGGCTTGGCAATAGTGGTATGATGGTGATGGAATCACAACTATGGCGTGACGGCGAACGCATGACGATGGCTTAACGACCACGAGATGACAATTCTACAACGATGCCTGACTGTGTGACTACGAATGCATGACGACAGAGTGACAACGACGGAACTTGTCAATGACAACGACTGTATATTATGACGACGCAATAACTATCATGGCATGACAATAAAATGACGACACTAGAATAACTACGACAGAATGACGACAATAGGGCCATCACGATGGCATGAGGAAGACTGTTTGATACCAAGGCAATAATGACAACAGCATGACGACATCTTAATTAAGACGCTCAAATTATGACGACGACGTGACCCACAATGTAATGACGATGACGGTATGACGATGACAGCATGGCAGCGATGTGATGACGACGCTAAAGTCAAAGAAAGCTTCGCTAATCAGGGCATTTGTCCATAACAGGCAAGGATCAAGCCATTTGGAACAAACGAATTCCACAAATAAGCCAGAAAATTTCGATGGCCTGCGACCGAGGTTGGTATTTCCAAAAGATCGCGCCACTTTGTACAACCTCTGAAATAAGGCACCAGCTGCTTGGTGGTCGCGCGTTGTGCTAAAGTGGCAAATTTAACGTTAATTCTGCTTCCAAAACTTGTTCTCAATAGTTTGAAAGCTATATATTTCCCCGTGATATCACCTGCTTGTTACAATGCACGCGCCATGCAGTCATGCGACCGCTACAGATGAAACAGCCACGAAATTTCAAGATATCAAGTTCGTGCATCAGGGAATGTGCTATCCCCAATACACCAATCCATCGCATCGAAATTAGATGTATTCATGAGTGACAGAGACCCTGAAGGTATCGCTGCAAGCAAGCCATGCAGCAGGTCATTAGACATGTACAAACGAAGGAATTCAGCGACTGATTTCACATCGCGGATTCCAGTGCTTGATGTAAACGGTAAGAAACGAAAACACGTTATACGACTCGACTTGTAGCTGCCTATAGGTGGACATAACGCATGCCGCTAAAGTAATAAACGTAGGAGACAAGACGTAGACATTTTTTATTAACAATGTTAGCACAAGCTCAGTTTTACAAGCGGCGCCTGCGTTTTGTGAAGCTGGTTTTTCAAACTACGACAGTGGTAGTTCAAATCAGTTTTTGCCTATTGGTACTTCTAAATGCTCGCGGCAATTGTGCTCTAGTTCGCACATGCTTTACCTGTTTTGTTCTGCAATTACTTCTCGGTGTCTCATTCCTGACGACAAAGAAGAGGTGGTCACATTCATTAATAACGATGTCAGTTTTGGCCTTCAGGAATCAGCTTAAAGTCTGCGTGCACTACGTACTGCGCATTGGCATGCAATAATATATTAGCACTATTTCCGTGCTACTGCCTAACTTGAAGAGCTTTATAAAGATTAACAACTACACCATGAGCAAGACCAAACAGCAAAATACAAAGGAAATAACTGCGCAGATTTTGTATTTTTGTAGTATCGACGGCTGGGCGTCTATCGTTCGGGTCGTCCACCAGAAGTTCCTGTACACTTGCCGACCCCCCCCCTCCCTCCAGTTACGTGCTCATAAAAAAACACAGAGTATGAATGTTGTTTATATACTATTGTAGCAGGACAAATATTGCTTTCACTCTTACAGAAGTATCATTCGTTATAAAGAAGTTCCGTCGAGTTCATCGGCTCGACCAGAGCTCGGCGTACATGCGTTCGGGTGCCAGTCTCCACACTCGAGACGCTGTCATAGTCGTTGGACGGCGAGGCGGTAATCGAGGGATCGAAGAACCCGTATCTGTTTCTCAAGGTCTCGATTCGGAGCGTGGTGGTAGTGATCGCTTGCCGTGGAGGCCACACTCCCGTTGCCATAAGCAGGACGAGCACGACGAGGCCCACGAACATCAGCACCACGTAGGCAGCGCACACCTGGAGGCACGTCGCTCTTGTCGAGCCGCCAGGTCGCTTGGACGAGCGGTGAGACTCGTGCATCGCATTTGGAGCACTGGAGGTCAGAGATGCACTGTTCCCTTCCATCGTGCTATGTAGGCCACTGGAGAGCAGGCCTCCTTGCATACCTTCGATGATATCCGTCGATGTTACGAGAGAAGATCCGATTGGACATTCCTGGAGAAAACAGACGGAAACGTTTCTGCTGCAGCGGGCTGCTGCTAAGCACGGCGTAGAGGACGGTACCCGGAACATAGTAGGGCCCGAATGCGAAAACACTCACATACTCTGTAAAGAGCCTGATGCAAATGACAGCAATACTGATTTCCACAGAAAGCTGTCATTATCAGCCACTGTTTCCAGGCCCTGTTTGAACAATTGCTACAGCTGTTATTGCTCTCAACGTGAAATATATTTTAAAATCAGTCGGAGAGGTTCGCTTGCTAAACCAGCATATAACGAAAACATATCATACTATCATCGTTTATATGTTTGCAACCGTACAACCCATAGGGTTTCTCACTATATCACCTAGATGGCAATCTGGTGCTGTTGCGCAGTTGTATGCATGAGAATGCCAGGATATTGTGGCTTCCGATGGGCATCATTCTCGGAGAGCCAGGACGTAAGAAGGTAAGAAGTCTTGGCGGGTCGCTAAACTTGCAGGACAGACAACAAGGTTCGCGCTCGCTTCGCAACAGTCTGTCGTCTTTTCTTGCTTTTATTCGCTTGGGTATTTAATGTGGGTGAATGGAAACATCCTATATAGATTTTGTTTTAACAACGCATTATCTGTGCAGCCATATCCATGGTTTAGACGAAGCCTCGCACAACACCAGCCAACACAAGCCTCGCACACCCATATACCGTCATTGCCATGAAGGCACAGCTTCCGTTCGGAAACGCCTATAGATGGTGGCGCCGGATTTCCCTCTGGTAATATAGTGAGAAACTCTATGGTACTATCTTGGTTTATGCTTAGTTTCGTTGTGTATAGAAACGACACCATTGCTCGATCATGTGTGTGTCGCGTGCCCGGATGACACCGTTGTCGCGCCGCACAGGCCGTAATTGAAGATAAATTGAGCCTCGCCCGCGGCATCAAGAGAGGCGTAGCTCTGCAGTAGGTCAGTGTCTATCCAAGCAGGAATGGTCGCGTTTCAGCGTGCGGACTATGCCATGGTAGCTATGATTCATCAACTCAGATTGGTGCTCATGAGGAGTTATAAAGCCTACAAGCGCAGCAATTTGTCGCAAACATTCCAAGCTTCCTGTAGGCTATGGTGCTCCCGCGTTCCACATTCAGGGTCCAGAAATAGCGTGAAGAGACTTGCGCAGCAAGACAGAGGGATATCCAGCCACTCTGAGCACAGCGGAAGGTGCCCGCCTACACAGGCGGTGCAAGCGCAGGAGATCGGGGCAAGCGCAGGAGCCATCTAGGACGGCAGCGGGCTCGAGCGGCGCAAGGCAGGTTTGGGCGCCAGCTGTAGATGGATAATTTATTCGCACCTGTTGCCAAAACACCCTCTGCGATTCAAATCGGCCCACAGGTGAATACGGAGCGAGCACGACTGTGAAATTAGACCGTAAGGCGCCCGCTAGGTGTAGCGTAAGTTAGGCATATAAGTTTTCTAATGCGGGAATAAATCTAACGTTTGTGTTTGGTTACGTCATTTCTACCTTAGGGCCCATAAAGCCTTAGCAGCACGCACAGGACGCTTCACGTAGCCCCTGCGGCTTCATTCCTGATACACCTACCCCCTACCCGATTTTCTTTCTGCAAAAAAAATTTTAAAAAGGGGGGGGGGGGGGGATGTGAGCGCTCAGTAAAAAGCGCACTTGGTGCAAAAGTCGGCAGCAAGATTTTAGTCTTTTGAAGATGATACTTGCAACTGCTGTGCATCATTGGTCAATTTCTGTATTTATAAAAGCTATGGCAACTTCGGCGACATTTTGGCCCTGTAAAATACGTTACTGTTTATAAAGAACTTTGGCAATAATTGTTTTCTTCTATTCTGTGGCGTTATACACATCGACATGTCTCGCACTGCATAGCGTTAAGCATTTTCTTGCATCACGACATTTATTATCTACATATGGTGACCAGTATTGCCAGGAACGTGACCCGAAGACACTGGTGATATCAAATGTGTCGCATTCAGCCCTCGAGTACCCATTCCATCGTGATCACTCCAACGAAGGATCACGAAATAAAAGCGGTCATTGGATCAATGCGCGCGGTGTCCACGAACGTCAACCATCTTTCTACTGGTTTATACTCATGCTCGCGCTTCAGTGAAAAGTGTAAGCGCCAAAAAGTAGCGCAGCGAAAAATTACCTGGCCTGAAAAATCGCTGAAGGGACCCTGCCAAGATGCCTGCGGGAACGCCGGCTCCACGACGTATCCGAGCGCTTCTCCGGGAGGATAGTTTACCAAAACTGATGCGCCATATGCATTGGCCGCTGGCAGCTGATTCAATGGAAGCAGCGTCCCCGTCGTGGACGTCGCAGGTTGGTGCTCAAGTGCAGTCAGGTAAGCGATGGCCGGTGATTTCTCGGTGGAGGCATCGTTACTTGTGCTTGGGTTTGTGTCCAAGTACTGGCCCTTATCCAAACTCTGCGCTTGCCTGGCCGCCATTCCACTTCTTCTGCTTAACCAATGGCGCTTACCCACTACTTGTGATTGCTCCAGGAAAAGTCTTAAATTGATATTTGTGTTTCAGTCTCTTTTATAAAACCATAAGAGGATAAAAAGGTATCGGTGTGCATATAGCTGCTAGCGATAGACAAAAATTGTAGAAATCACAAGAACCTTAATATAGTTATATAATTTTTGGTATTCTAAAACGAAGAGACTGTCGTTTTGGGGAATTTCATATGATACTGGTATAGTTTCACGGATACAAGCGCTCCCATGGCCGAAGCTCAGCGAAGACACCCCGAGAGAGAATGAGCGGCAATACATCATGTCCCGAAGTGCTTAGTCTCCATAGTTCTAGGATAACACAACTGAACCAGCCACCCAAGGCTTCCATCGACCCAGATGCATCTGCATGCGTACAGTTTATTAAGCCGAGGCCGTTGAGCGAAAGCGAATCGCAAAAAAAAAAAAACGATGTCATGACTTCAGCCCGAGATCCACGATATGTAATTTCATAACCATTTGGTCAATCACGCATATTTTCATAAAGATAGCCCGACACGGACATGCCGCATTGAAAAAAAACTGCACCCAACGAAAACAAAGCCCATTTGACAGGGAATAAGCACACCACTTACGACTGAACCTCGCGTCAAGATGTCACCGATAAAGTAAGTTGACAATTCTCTCTAAACGCTTTTAATAATAAGAAAGGAGGCCATAATAATCATCTGCCTAAATAATATATCACTCTGAGGCAGTTACAACGACAGTGTAACAATGACACGGCATTAATTTTTCAATACAAAAACTACACCAACTCAAAATTAGAAGGCGCTAAACTTATTGACGATGATCAAGATAACTCACGAGTGCTTATTAAGAAGCGGCGACTATATAAACTTGTGATAGCTCTGGTGCCTGTTTAACTGTTGATGTCTCACGGGAGGTCGGCAATGCGAAGGCACGGAATTAGACTTTAAAAATGACCGAACCGTGGGTTGATGTCTGTTCAGTAGCAGCAGAAGAAAATATGAAGCCGTGCGTAGCGTATCTGCCGAAACGAAGTAAGGAATATTTGCTTACGCAAAAATTAGCGACGCCACAAAACTCAGAGCTTTGCAGTTGCAAATAAATGAACGCGTCGATCTTCCAAGGTCTTTAAGCAATTGATTAGACTATTCGATGGAGTTTCACGTTGTAAAGCAGCGCAAAAGACATCCCTTCGCACTAATTGATGTTTTTGTGCTGTTGTTCAGTATCAAAATTTGGATATGAGCCACAGTGTCTAACACAAATAACGAGAAGAGAAAGACTAAGCAGAACGCTCCGCTTCTTTTTGTCTTGCGCGCCTAGTGTCTGCAACTCGATGTCTCTCCCTAGCAGAGATCGATGCGAGTCCTTCGGGATCCCGGCCGACGGATAGAGGCGCTGCGTAGGAAGACCATCTTCTGCGGCGTTAATTTACTGGCGGAAATAAATGTTATTTCTCTCTCTCTTCCGACCTGATATTCACCACGCAGCCACGCGACTAGGCTGTGTCCGCACTGGTCCGGAAATGTTTTAAAAGCGCTAGCCGGGGCCGGGTCTCAAGCAATACCAGAGTACTGACAGTACCTACGAGATGCCTCAACTACACAAATACTAGGAAAAAACTTGAGCGGTCTCAAAGTTGCTATTATGTGGCTTCAATTATGTAAGTCTTCTCATAGCCTGGTTAGTATTATGCTCACGCAGCCTGTCACTCGTATTGTTAGAAATAGTGTATTTATTGTTCTAGACGTCCAATGCAGAAAGTGCGGCTGCCAACCGTATATATGGCTCAAACAACACCGTATAGTCTGCAGGAGCAACGAGCAAACGACTAGAGAAGTCATACCGAAAGCAAACATCCCATGTTTGCGTCATCACTCTCTTCTTTCAGGTAAGAGCAGTTAAAGGCCATACTGTCGCATTTCAATTATGTTTAGTTAAGAAACTTATCTTCCGCTGTGTTTTCCGCATAACAGGCCGTTATGTGCCTATTACTAATGAAAAATCAAGCCCCTCGATTCCCCCCGATTCTTCCCACTCAAAGAATTACCTTACCGTTCTCGTATAGGTTGATAGCGATGTGATCTCTATCAACCTACACTGTCGTTGTTGTTGTTGTTGTTGTTGTAGCCTATCACGCCTGTGGCTCCTACCCACGGAGGGGGATTGGCCAAGACTGTCGCTTGATTTGAATAGCAGTTGTCTCTTCTTTTTCTCCCATTCGGCTTGATTATCACCATAGCGCCAGGTGAAGACACATTACTTGCGAGTGAGTGAGTGAGTGAGTGAGTGAAATAACTTTTATAACAGGTCCGGCGAGGACGCGAACTCGTCGCGCACCCGGCTAGTCCCACGTCGGGACCGGCAGGTCTAGCCCACCAGCCCGGTCGCGGGCACACCGGACAGCCAGGATTTGCTTGTCTAGAGCGGGGCTACGCAGAAGCTTGCGTGGGTAGTATTTTTTGTTGAACGCGATGTAATAATTCTCGGTGGGGCAAGTTCGAGTGATACATGTCGCTAATTTGAGAATAAATTGAATACATACGAGGAATGACCATCTTTTGGATCAGCGCCGGTGCTTACCCATACAAAAATGCTTCCTTACTTTCTTTAGAACTCTTACCAACTTTCTATCAACTTTAGTAACACTCTATGTACTTTTAATTTCTATTAACACATGTTACAAGAAAGTTGGTAGGATCTGTCTTTACTTCGGTTTGAAGAAAGTTTGTTTAAAGAATGTTTAAAGAAAATTGTTAGGCTCTGTTCTAACTTTCGTTTGTAGGAAGTTTGTTCAAAGAAAGTTTACAACAAGTTGGTAGGCTCTGTTTTTACTTCGGTTGAAAGAAAGTTTCTTTAAAGAAAGTTTTAAAAAGGTTGGTAGGCTGTGTTTTAACTTTTGTTTGTACGAAGTTTGTTCAAAGAAAGTTTAAAAAAAGTTAGTAGGCTCTATTTTTATTTTCGTTTGAAGAAAGCTTGTTTAAAGCAACATTAAAGAAAGTTGATAGGCTCCGTTCTTGTTTTCACTTGAAGCAAGTTCATTTGAAGAAAGTTTAAAGGAAGTTTAAGGAAAGTTGGTAGGCTCTGTCTTTACTTTTGTGTAAAGAAAATTATAACAACTGTATTTGTTTCATTCATTTGCTCATTTAACACCGCAATAAAGAAGCATAACATGCAATATCGGTAATACAATAATTAGTACGAATAAACTAAGTGTCATACTGACAATTGCTTCCTGCAGTTTAAGAGAAAGCGAGGAGACAGAATAATTTTTGTTATTATGTGTGCATATATAATTAGTAGAAGCTAAGGTAAAATATCTTAGCCTGTCCCAGTGAAATTGTATATAACGCTTTCCTACTTCAAAAAAAAAAAAAGGTTGTTCTACACTGACTGGTACTCGAACCCGGGACTTCTGCGTGTGAGGCAGAGACGGTACCACTACTCCCATATTACAGTAGCACTAGCAGGAACTATACAATGCCTAGACTTTCTGACATGTCGTAAGGCCATTTATTTGTTTTCACGACGCTTACCTTTTTTCGGAATTCGGCTTCTTAAGAAACCTTTCCTTTACGATTTTATGCAGACTATACACAAAACTCTCGCAAATGCAGTACCTGCGGTCACTGTTAAAAGAGCCTTTCTTTTCAAAACTGCGGGTGATTGTTGTGTTGATATTGTCACGTAGTAGTGACGCTGAAGTCAACAGTCGTAAAACTGTGTATGACGAAACTAATTCTTTATTGGGCGAACCTGTGCCCACAAAAGCAAGCTATACACTCGAAGCACAACGAAAGCGGCGAACACAGTCGGCGGTCGTCGAAATGTCAGCGGCGAAACGCGTCGGCTTTTATACCTGAGTCATCGAAGGTTCCAGATTAATATCCCTGATGCCCGCGGGTCTTCCAGAAAGTTCTAGACAATTCGCGTCGGTTATACAATCAGATAACATAAGCGTCGGTGAAAACAGGCAACGGAAAGAAGCATCGATAACGTTCTAGAAGCTTCCGATGCAGGCGCGTCCTGCGCCGAGCGATAACGTTTAACACTTGTTAGCCGGTGGAAAGCGGCCACCGGTGAAAGATAACATGTATACGTGTCAATATATTGGCGGGATTCCGTAAATGCTTGCTAAGGCACACAAGTGAATAATTTACGATTGTCAGTTTACTGAGTAGTCAGTTGTGTACCTGGCATGGCCGTATCTGTTTGTTTACACGTGCGTGCAAGCACTACGCCTGTTGCACTTCAGCCGAAGCTTCAGCTGCTGTAGCACGCCAGCCATCGCCACGTTTTGTTACCTTTATTCCTGACGCTAAGAGGAAATATGGTCTCACCAATTCAAGATGAGGGCACATATTCTCGAAAACATTACACTTGGCGCCATAATTAACGTGAATGTGGGCGGTGATCACGTATATGTGCTCGGTAAGTGTCACATTAGCCCGTAGACCGTCCGTCATTTCAAGCAGACGGAGCCGCACGGGCGGCGCGTGGATTGGCTCATGCTTCAGCTACGACTTCCCTTGAGTGACAATTGCGAATCTCGAAGGCTATGCTCCTGAAGCGATGCGAATCAAGGAGGCAGGTTCCTTTTCGTTAACCGCAGTGTGGCGCTGCTGCAGTGTTTTGTTCAGTAAATCCAATCCAATCCAAGTTGCTGTAGTTTATTACAGCTATTCTAGTACACTGTAAGTTACAGTGTACTAGAAGAGTCCCCTATTCTAGTACACTGTACTGTAAGTTTATGGACCACGTTGGCTGTGCGCGAGTGCTTGTTGCAGTGAGGCGGTAGTTGAATTTTATATTAGAAGTGCCTAGGCAAAATGTGCTTATTATCGTGTGCATTAACCATCGCACAACCTCTGGACTCGTGAAAGACCGTGTGTTCGCCGTGTGTTTCGAGCGATACGCCAGTGTCAACAGTGTCTTACAGCGCCCGTCCGAGCTGCTTTTGTTCCCGCCTGCCTGCGCTCTCTCGTGAAAAGCCTGGTACTGGGGCTTCATCACAGTGTATGGAAGAACTTGTTGTAGGTTGTGCGTTCGTGGTGCTGTAGTTCATCGGCAGCTCTACAGTGTTTGCGCCCGAAAGAGAGTTGGAGCCACGGTACCTGTGGGACGAAGGAGTGTTTGCTGACTACGTCTTGAAAGGTAAGCAAGTTTGGCGCTTGTGCGCGTTGTTGTAGCTTATGGTTCATGTAATGAGCTTTGTGTAACTAGAGCAGAGCGCATTCTGAGCGTAAGTTGTCCATGTTTCTATGCACATTTAGTAAGCAATTTTACGAAAGCTTCTGTTGATGTTATCGCGTACTTGCATTTTCCTGTGAAGTATGCTACCCCGGGGGTCTGATTGCTCTGACTGAATGGGAACACAATTATGGAAACACTGAAAGGTACTGTTTGTTGGGTAGTTTCCCGGCAGAAAATTATTCCTTATATAAGCATTTCCGCGAGTACACTGCAGGTGTGTACACGTCGATGTGTCATGGGCTTCACGCGTTGGCACAGTATAGCTATGTTTGACGCTTGCGTAATATTAGCTTGTATGAAGACTTTTTTTGTATACAGTTCACTCTGAAGGCCCGCGTCGCCAGAACCTGCCTGTATTCTATATTGAACTATAGAACCTGTCGTGTTCTATATTGCGAGGCAGATATACGCCGATATTGCAATGACGAGGTTTCTTTTTAATCGAGCCCTCTCAATCAGACGCTGGATTTTACTATACATATTCATCTAAAGAACAGTATGCCAGCTCTTCCAGTCATGGGTAATGACTGTGCCTTGCAGTAATAAAGTAAGGGCTGCGATTTCGTGGCGATACTTTGCGCTGTATCCTACGTCATTCTTACCACCCACTGTGAACGGCAGGCTATTCCAGTTCATAACACGGGCGGCGCGTCGGTCAAACCTCTGACGAAAAGCGAGAAGGAATACCATCGCTATACAAACACGGCCTAGGGTTCAAAAGACTTTTCATGTGCCCAATATTTTTTTTTCATATCCAATGCTCTTTTTGCTTTATTAAATATTTGAGTTTCGGTGATTTTCCTGGTAGTCTTATGTTTGCTGCATTCCAACATTGAATCGCACTTGTTACAACATAACCGCGTAACCTCCTGAGATATAATGGAGAGATTCGTACGAGAGGCACATTAATGTAGCTGCTAGTATGAGGCTCCTTGCAATTCAGTATTAGACTGATATGATGGGTTTCCAGATTCACATTGCAATAAATTATTCATTGCAGTTGAAGGCTATGCGGATTCTGGAGGCATCCCACAGGAACCTGCAGCACTGCTGCAAGCTGGAGAGCACCACTATAAAGCACCTGATCTGCGTGCTTTTACATAGGTGCGTACAAAATGGTCATTGCCTTGTGTGTTGTAGGATATGTTTCTGTAATATGCAATCATTTTACTGTGTGTGCCATTTTCATGATTTCTAGTGGCAAATCACTTGCATTTCACTTTTGGTCATCTGGAGGGCCCTCAGTTTAATGAACTTACCTTTAACTAGCCTCCTCTGAGCTAAATATAACTCTGACTTGAGTAACTGCATGATATACTCTGTACAGACTGTATATTAATCTAGTCAGATTGCCTTTTTAAGATAATCATTGAGAAGCATGAGGTCTCGAGATGTTTATCTTTTTGTCAATTTTATTATGCAGTATTGTGAAGCTCACTTCTCACACTATTGCCTGTGCGCCTATATTGTTCCCTCTAATCGGTCACACTTATGTATTGTGTACCGTACTTCATCTCTTAAAATTATTGCATACAAAAAGCAAGATTTTCTTTATTAGGTAGCTGCTGAATCCCTAGCCACTGTATGATCAGGTAATTCCTCAAGCATATAACAAACCAATAACCTTTTCATGTGACAAGTTCAATATGCACCCAAAGTGCAGGTTGGCTTCAAGCAGGAAGCTGGTCTCCTTTGTATTTTACAGAAATTTGAGGTGGTAACGCAAACTGCTAAATCACAACAATCCGCACAGTGCAGTATAGTTGCAAGCTACCACGACAGTGCAGCTGAACGCTGAGTGTTCATCGTTACATTGGCACTTTTTTTTCTGTGGGCAGTAGTTGCAAGCCACGACAGTGCAGCTGAACGCTGAGCGTTCGCCTTTACATTGGCTTTTTTTCAGCGTGTCTCTGCCCTTCTACAGTTGACATTGGATAAAGCTTGTTCTTTGCTGTCACTTATCTGAAATGCAAACAATCCTTTTTACTTTTTCTTTCATATTACTTGTCAGCTGCCTAATACACAAGCTTCCGGTGACATGGTAACAGTGCTGACTACTGCCCAGAACATGTGTGCATCTGTGGTTTGTGGTACCACATGCTCACTACCTCGGATTTACTGAGATGTCACAAGAAAGATTGCTTCATGCTCAAGCTCCCCTGCACTTGGTGGAAATATTGAAATAGTCACTTTTTAATATAATAATATACCAAATTGAGTTTTCGAACTGTGAATAATGCACACTAGAGGGTCTATAAAAATGTTTTCTACCTCCTAAAGACATGGCATATCTCGCGGAAGCCGTTCTAAACACTTCGAGTATCTTTACTGCAACTGATTTACAGCTACTTTACACAAGTGTATGATTCCTACATGTAACACATGCATATTATGTGCAGCAGTTCTGCTTCAGCAATGCTTCAGTCAATTTTTGGGTGGCGTTCCAATACCTACCAGGACGTCGTCCAAAAAGAAGCTTTGCACCCCAGAGGTGTGAATGCCATTCTAAGTATGTTTGGCAAGGCAGTCAGTTGAAATCTTCGTTTTGATTGTGGGTCATTTGAAGTCAAATTCTTGTGGATGACTGCATCATGCTATCTCGTCCAGATACAATTCATAAGGCTAACTATTATTGCATTTTTCCTCCTTTAGGCTTGCAGCAAGAGGGATATCAAGAACACGGGAGATGTCAAGACCACATTATAGTCACTGCTTGCTTGTGGTTTCTGAGGGCATGTATGAAAGGGTTGGAAAATAAACATCAGTGTTTGAAAAGATTGGTGTGTTTCGCTAACAGGTACATACTTTTATATGTACAAGGTTGCATCAGAACAGTACCAGACAATTTCTAAAAATGCTGGAAAAAGTGGATAAATGTCACCAGGATGTTTCTAGGGCGAGCAACAGAAAGTTGGAAACAAGTTACAAGAATGTTTCTAGAGCAAGCAACAGAAAGTTAGAAAAATGTTGCAAGGATGTTTCTAGGGCGAACAGCAAAAAGTAGCAAAAATGTTACTAGGATGTTTCTAGGTCAAGCAACAGAAAGTTGGAAAAAAGTTACAAGGATGTTTCTAAGGCGAGCAAAAGAAAGTTGGAAAAAAGTTACAAGAATGTTTCTAGAGCAAGCAACGGAAAGCTAGAAAACAGTTACAAGGACGTTTCTAGGGCGAACAGCAAAAAGTAGGAAAAAAGTTACTAGGATGTTTCTATGAAGTAAAAAGATACCCTGCTTTTAATGTTTGAAGGATGTTCATTCATCGTTTAAGGAAAGTTTGTACATAAAATTTTAATTGAATGTCGGTGGCCAATAGTCGACAGGATGTTGGTATGAAGTATTGAGGAAGTTTGTAAACGGTTTGAGAACTTTCAATAGACCGTTGGTAGGTTTTAGTAACGTTTGTCTAAAAAAATTTAATTGAAAGTTGCTAGAATTTTTTGTAAGGGTATCCTACCGTGTTTGCGGGGTTGGCACACCTTTATATCACATCGCCAAAACCACCAGATTGTCGCAATAGAGAGTGACGATGACGACTTATCCCGCCATCACTACGGCGTTTATGAGTGCCTCTGATAACGTCGCCAGTTTATAACCGTTTACTGTGCGGGGACTACAGGGAGGTTAGCGGTAATTATTTAATGATTACCCGCAGTTGCAGGTACCGCCGATACAATACGCAGAAACATGCGAGACAGTATGGACCAGATAACCGGGCACTGCAGGTCCAGCTTATGACAACCTTGAGCACGAAATATCGTTAGAAAACAATGGAAGCAGCCACACAGATTTCCCAGGAAGGAATTGAACATGGGCCTACACGAAACACAAAACGACGTTCTCAATGAAACACCTTGTGAAGATAGATAGATAGATAGATCGATAGAGATAGATAGATAGATAGATAGATAGATAGATAGATAGATAGATAGATAGATAGATAGATAGATATAGATAGATAGATAGATAGATAGATAGATAGATAGATAATTGGTTTCCTTTGCATCTGTAAAGCAAGCCTCTTTGTGCCGTAAATGTAACATAAAAAGAATTGCGCGACAATTTTCACCAGTTTTACATTGTTCTCCTAATGCTGTCTTCATTTCTTTAAATCTTTTATAACTCTGCAGAATATATGTACTGCCAGAATGGAAGTACTGCAGGGTAGGGGGCATACATACCAAATCGACATTAACTAATTGCATAATTAGTCAAATCCAATGCGTTAAAATCACCATTAACTGGGAAATGCAGCACCAAATTTCAAAATCAATGAAACAGAACGTGGTGCGTCATATGCTAGGAAAATCAGAACATTGTCTAATATTTTCCCGAATTCTGCTGCCAACATATTGTAGTACATACCAAAATCTTGCGGTACTCATCACCGTTCGGCATAATGCAGATGAACTGGAGATAGACAAAGATGATGTCGCGAGTCCTTATGGTATGTTGAGAAGTCCTCGTCAGGTTTTAAACTTTTTTATACCACCTGAAAGCTTCGTTGAGTGACGAGTGGCCAACCGACAAGATGAAACCAGTTTTCTTTATAACGGGGTTCATCTTATCGGTTGGCTACTCGTAAGGCTGCACATTAGCAACAGCCACCGGTAGCTTGATTTCATTGTGACATACACGCGGTGCCGGAACGCCGCAGACGTCTATGTTCGTCCGCGGAGTCACTGGCTCCATCGGTCAATATTGTCAGTAGTCCTTCTCGCCGGTTGTGTAGCCGTATCGAAATTCGTAGGAACAAAAGTCAAATTAGCACGTATCCTCTGCTTGGCTGCTTTTAAATTCAAGTGTTTCTTAGATATCTGCGATTATGTTGTTCTAAATCTGCACGGCATGCAGCAACGACATAAATGTGTGGTGTCATAAATACCCCTGCAGCATTTCTTCCTCAAACACCCAGCCCTCACCAGGAAACATAAAACACTCCATTAGGGGTCGTCGAAAACATTGCTAATGAGACATGTGTATGCTGCAGTAAAGATCCAGAGACCACTCAGCACATCCTAATGGAATGTGACGGGATCCACCCTGCGAGAACCGTAGGTAACGTGCAACTGCCAGATGGCTTGGGTTTAAAGTGGAAGGAAAAATCAACAGATCAGCCGTAGAGATAAGCAAGAGACGATTAGAATACTGGTGGAAAAAAAGCAGGGAAAAGATGGATACGACCTGATCTTTTAAAATCATAGGTAGCGGTAGAAGCTAAATTATGAAATGAAAAGAATAATGAAAGGTATACAAAATGCTAGATAAAGAACATGTATAGTATACCTGATTAAACCAAGCAGGCTATAGGTGACTATTTGTCGCCGCCCCTTTCAAAGGGGTTGCCAATAAATCATCATCATCATCATCAGTTCAAGGTATTCTCATACGTCGAAGTCGGTTTATCCGGCGTTTTAGCACTCTAGTGAGACTTCTCAAATTACTTTCCTTCTATACTCACGGACAACATTCTGTGGCAATGAAGGGACAGCTACGGGGGCTAAGCGCGCACAAGTGAGAGCGCTTCCGAAAACAGTCCCGCGTTTTAAACCGCGTTGATTTAGGCTGGGGAAGAGAAAACAAACAACTTATTAGCAACAGTTAAATAAGACAGAACACACGACTCGGTGTAAAAGTTTACTTTTGCTGCTTTTCCCTTCCGCGTCTGGGCAAACGCGAAACCGTCGCACGTGGAAGCTGTGCCTATTCAGCGTCTGTTCCGAGCAACCACAAGCACTGCGAAACGCTGCCGGACTACTTGGCTTGGCAACACATGTGAAGCATCCACGCGCCCGTAGCTTTCCCTTCATTGCCGCTGGAAGTTGTCCGCGATTATAGATCTGCCATGTTTCGTTCTGCGCGTTCGCTTGCAAACCAGCCACGTTGTTTTGCTGCACCCACAGTTCACACGGCCGCAATACAGATGCCTGAAATCTTTCGCCTTGCATTGTCCTTTTCCATTTTACTGCGGCATTCTACTGAAATCGCATTTTACCTAACGTGATTCACATAATTTCCTTCATTTTTCACACTCTTATGCTTGGTTAAAGCTAGCGTTCATACCCCTGCCTCAATTCAGGCTGTCTGACGCCTGGAATTACTTTGCAAAAGACACATCCTGTACCTGTGCAGAAATGAAGCAGACAGTCGAACAACTGTACTGGAACAACACAACCCGGGCAGTTATTCGATCCACGTTAAGTGGTACTCGAGCTTTTCTTCTAGAGTTTCATTAGTACAAAGATCAAAGATGGGTTTACGCATGCGAGCCACACCTGTTTTTCGTTCATTTCTCTGTCTTAGTCTTCACTTCTCTCGATTCCACTCAAACCCCCAATAACTTTACCCTTCAATCTTTTTTTTTTTCATGCACTCTTATTTCTTGAAGTAGATTGAAGGACGTACACCAAAGAGAACGCCAGCATGCAGAGTCCGTAAGTGCTATGCCTCAGCCGACAATATAGTGGCAAAAATGATGCTTGCCTTCGAGGCACTACCGCATAACGGTCTAGTTGAATTTGACCAATGGGCAAAGTAACATTTAGCTGTACTGACACCCTTCGGCTCTGGTATGTACACGCCCACTCTTACCCGTATTTGCACACCGGAAGCCATCCTTCGTCGCTTTGATTTCTTTATTCGCTCAAGCTGAGGTCAAGTAAGTGCCAAGTTCCGGCGTTTCTTGTGGCTTCCTTTTTTTTCTGGTCGTCTGCATTGATGACCAGAAGCCTTTTGTGTTTACGCAACAGGGACTTCGAATTTGCCGAAAAACGTGCATGCCACAGCTTCTCAGGGAAGGCGCTACGCTGTGGATGTTAACCTGTATTACCCACATAAGGGGGAGCAAAGCTTCTCCCTTATGTAACGCGCCTTTTGCGTACGCCGTTCAGTCTGACGACGGGGAGGAGGCATAGGCAAAAGTGTTAACTGTCGCCCTTTCACTCTGGGCTGAAGTAATCGCAGAGCGCAGAAATCGGAACCACTATCAAAACATGTTTCGCCCTTTCACTCTGGGCTGAAGTAATCGCAGAGCGCAGAAATCGGAACCACTATCAAAACACGGAGCCGTGCAGCCTGTAACGATGGTAGCTTCTGTCATACCGAGATAAGGGAGGGGCTTTGCGCCGGTCCTCACTCTCTTGCATGCGTAATCATGCGAACGGGAATTAAACTTCGCAGTTCGATATTCGATATCTCAAACCACGGATAGGCCAGAAGAATTCTGCCAAGTGGAACTCTGTAGAAACACGACTGCCTCTAACTTTTCAATACAAACGTGCCAGCTTACTATAGCCAGTCAAAAGTTAATTATTCAATTTTCGTTGATTGCACTGCTAACAACAATAATTATCATCTCACTTTGTGCACCCCTCGCCACATAACCCTACGGGAGAGGTGGTCTTCACGTAGGTCTCTGTGTCTAAATTTAAAAAAACTGTCAACTTAACTTTGATCACCCTGTATATACGAGTACATATGTGCTGACCGAATAAATAAAAACACTTGCTTGTTAGCGCTGTGGCCTTTGTCCTTCTGTTCGTTCTATCCTTTAGCGCCGTTTTCTGCTAGTAGTCATGAACCAACACGCCAAAATGCGTACCCTTCTGCCAAGTTTATTTTATGTTGCAATGCTAAAGGCACTTTAGGAAGCGACTGACAATAATTACTTCATTATTTTTCTTTTCCTTCCTTTATCTATTTCCGCCTTTTCTTCTCTCCAAGTGTAGGGTAGGCAACCGGACATGTTCTTGGTTAACCTCTGCGTTTACCTCTGCGTTTACCTCTTCGTTCTTCTCTCTCTCTCTCTCTCTCTCTCTAAATTTGAATACACAAACGTTACTACATTTTTCCCCATTGAAATACGGCCGCCACGCCGGGAAATCGAACCCGCGATCTTCAGCTTAGCCGCTGAACGAGATAGCCCCTGCACCTGCCCCACGGGGCGTATAACCAAACATAGTGTTTGAAAGCTCAAAACTCCGATACACGCCCGGAACACTGAGAGCAGTGTTTCTGAAGCGAGCTTTCTATTGGATGTATTACAGCAAACCAATCACTAATTAACAATTACTAAGCTAAACACTTTCTTATATCAAATAGCATTTAAATATTTTCTGTATGAAGGCACTTTCCATGGCCAAACGCAAACGCGAACAAGTTGTTGAAATTTTCCTCGATGTGGAACAGTGTTTGCGCTTTGTTTCGGATATGGCCAAACCAGGTACAAATCGTGCTTCTGCTGGGCGAGCATAAAAGTTACGCATGTTTCACGTTTCGCGCATACTAATCTTATTTAGTGCGTTTAAGGGTGCGCTAAGGGCGCCAGGCCGGGAACTATGCCAGCGTGTGAGGTCGAGGCGCCTAACTAGTGCGGCCGCCGTCTATCGAGCTGCGCTGGAGCACTGGAAGCACCTCCCTGAGGAGGGCCCGGATTCGTCGAGGGCCCCGGAGGGTCGTCCTTCTTCTTGTCTCTCCAGTGCAGCATTCTCAGAAGGCCCGTGTATATGGGCTGGCTGGACGTCGTGCGGTTTTCCCAAGAGTGCGGCTGGTAACCGTGATCTTCATGCACTGTGGCAGGAAAGAGGGGGGAACCGAAGGCGAAAGTATGTTAGTACCCTCTGTATTGAGCGAGCAGGATAAGGCGATACGAGGTGCTGGAGTTCTTGATAGTCACAACCATATAAAAGTTAACATGACAATAGAGTCTGGAAAAGCGTTGGCGAAATTGACTGTAATATCATATTATGACTTGCTGGGCAAGTTGGTGTGGTCAAGTAAACACTAACTTTCAAACACAAAGATACACGTGGAGGTAGTAGGCACGTGAGGTAGGCAATGGCCTACCCACTATTTCTCGAGTGGGGGGGGGGAGGAGGGGCAAGGCTCACCCTCTCGTTGCGTCTCTTTATATATATATATATATATATATATATATATATATATATATATATATATATATATATATATACACTCGTATTATCATTGCATTACAGGAGCCTGAAAAATGCCTCAGAGAGCGTTACCTTTGTCATCGACAGACCTCATTATC
Source organism: Dermacentor silvarum (assembly GCF_013339745.2). Lineage (NCBI taxonomy): Eukaryota > Metazoa > Arthropoda > Arachnida > Ixodida > Ixodidae > Dermacentor > Dermacentor silvarum. The sequence goes on along the minus strand of NC_051156.1, from coordinate 83,872,958 downwards.
AGTCACACATCATGGGTCATTACGATTGAATGCTGGAAAAATTTTTGAAGCGTGTCGCTGAAGTGAGGCAAAGAGGCTGCTAAGATTCCCACTACATTTTATTGCATTTTACTGAATTTTATTCAATATTAAATAATGCAAGCGTTTTGGAACACTAAATTGTAAGCTAACGTGAAGTAAGTAAATCAGTTACTTAGACGTTTCACGTTTGTGTAATGTCCGTGCAGGTGACTGAGAAACAGTGAATATGCTAATAGAGTGTAGAGCGCTTTTATTTATGATCATTTATTCATGTTTACTGATTTATTAATTTACTGATTCATTTATTTGTTTATTTACTTATTTATTTATTGGCACTGCAATTCGCAATGGCAATTTTGGCAGAGCGGATTATGAAAGAAAACTCTACACAATTTGCAAAGATGTAACAAATACCAGGGTAACCAACCTTAGCGTGCAAAAAAATGCTACCGCCAAAGCAAAGAAATACCAAATGTTTTTAAGTATAATACTTGTATCATTAGTCAATATGCACAGAGCTTAATTTAATAATTACCTGCAGGGACGCTTCAATAAATTCGCACAAAATTACTTGCATCGCAGGAAAACTGGAATATTGATAATGTTTATTGTTGAAATACCCATGTAATGGCAGCCAATGTTTAGCTTGCCGTTTTAGTGGTGGCGCTTCCACTGGTAAGTCAGACTAATCTAGGCGGTCCACAAAGTAAGGCTCTGAAACATCGCTTGACGACTATATATTTGTATCTTGTTGAGATCAGTTCAACCTTACAGCGGGCGCAAATGAGAAGTCACAAGATTATTGGCAGCAATAGGACAATCGTGACCAAGCTCTCGAAATCGAGCAATTTACGATAAAATCGAAAAAAGTTGGCAGATATCAAATACAGACACAAATCACAGCACGTAAAAGGAGGAACATATTTCAGCACACTAGTTTCCAAACAAAAGACTCAACACTTGGTTGAAGAACTTCATCAATAGTTAAAGAGAAAATGAGATATCCACCCAATCGTAGCAATTGCTACAAAGGAAACCCATATGGATTCCTCGAAAGAAAAGCCTCACAGTTAAAAGAAAAATTCGTTCTGGTCCGGGACTCGAACCCAGGACCACCGCCTTTCCGGGGCAGTCAATACATACTATTACGCACTAATTTGTAGCAATTGCTACGATTGGGTGGATGTATCATTTTCTCTTTAATTACTTCTCTCCACCTAGCGGGTTTCCGCGGAACTATTACGTCAAACACTTGCCTTTGCTTCGAGTTGTTGACAAATTCAACTTCACCCTGCCATCTGCTAGCCGCCTGGTTAGCTCAGATGGTAGAGCGGCTGCCCCGGAAAGGCGGTGGTCCCGGGTTCGAGTCCCGGACCAGGACGAATTTTTCTTCAACTGTGAGGTTTTTCTTTCGAGGAACCCGTATGGGTTTCTTTTGACACAATTGCTGCGATTGGGTGGATGTCTCATTTTCTCTCTAATTCTCTCCGCCTAGCGGGTTTCCGCTAACTATTACTTCATCATTAGTTAGATTGATCTAATCGTTAACAACTCTCGGAAAGGAGCACTTGAGGCAATTAACGCATGTGCGAAAGGGGGTAACTGTTAAATTATGTATTTGTCTGGTGGCATATCGGGATAGCAACGACATTACTTTTGATGTATCAATGTGGTAGTGCCAATAAATTAGCGGGTAGAAATATCATTACGAGAACAGAGATTCCTCTGAGACAAGACAGGTAAATTAGCCTTGGCCAACACAGCTGTTATAGAAGAGCGCCCCAACCTGTTATATGTAAAGCGGACATCATTTTTCTTCTTTTCCTCTGTTTTGATAATATAAGTTTCAGTGAAAAGGCCACAGATTATAGAGGCATGGTCTACTAGTGGTAAGACGACACTTTTATAATAATTTTAAAGCCCTTCGAAGAAAGAAGAGCTTTCAGTTTGTGTTAGCAGTAACATGGTGAATGTACTTTGACCAATTAAGGGTGTTATTCATCCAATGTCCCACACATTTGAAGTAAGTTGCTTTATTAAAAACATACTATTTGCACAATTTTAAAGCGTTTCATTTCAGAGTAGTAGTAATAAAACATTTTGAAATTGGTTTCCATTTGCAGAATTGACAGCATTCAATATTCTTCCGGAAGTCCTGATTCAGCTTTTCTCGGTCAGAACCTTTGATCTCCGAGCAACAACACCATCATCAGCGTATAATTTAATTCTAACTGAAATATCTGTTACTTTGCCATCAATCAATATCAGAAGTAAAAGCAGCCCAAGCATGGATCCCAGTGGAACGCCAGAATCAACTGAAAGTCGTTCTGAAGAGTGGCCTTTATAAACAACATATTTCTGCCAGTTTCTTAGGCTGGCAACCAGGTTATCAATTGAGTGTGTTTAAGGACTTGATTTAATTTATGAAGTGACTTTTTGTGGTAAACATTGTCAAATGCTTTGTTGAATTCCAAAGATAATTGCGTCAGTTTGGTAACCATTATTAATTCCTACTGCGAAATCATGAACGGTTTCAGTTTGTTGAGTAGATGTATAAGACATTATATACACCCGTGCTGAAATCATACCAATATATTTACATGATGGATGATTAAAAAATTAATTAAATCATAAGGTTTTACGTGCCAAAACCACGATATGATTACGAGGCACGCCGTAGTGGGGGACTCCGGATATTTCGACCACCTGGGGTTCTTTACCGTGCACCTAAATCTAAGTACAGGGGTGTTTTCGCATTTCGTCTCCATCGAAATGTGGCCGCCGTGGCCGGTATTCGATCCCGCGACCTCGTGCTCAGCAACCCAACACCATAGCCACTGAGCAACAATGGCGGGTGCATGATGCATGATGACAGTCTAGACTCTATGTTTACTTTCAGATTGAAACACTGCAAATAGAGCACGATTCAATGAACACAAATAGCCTAGACTTCCAAGCACGAAAAGGCCCTTAGTCTACATTGTCCCTAAATATTTCTGGTTCTAGACATTCGTTATAGGAAAACCAAATTCTTCCGCGCATGGTGATGACAATTATCCGAGCTTTACGCAGGGCAAATACGATGCTTGCGCCCTTGATCTACCTAAAGAGCCTCCGTGATGTATTAATTGGTCGGAAAGCCATGAGAAACGGAATAATTTGTTGAGATTTGCGTGAACGAGCTCAGCCCCTCCGAGATCTACGCGCTGCTATACAGTCAACCTGAACATAAAATTTATTCCAAGTGATTTCGGCACAGCATTTCCTGCTATGCTTGCGAAAATACTCCAATCAAATGCATTTAATGATTCCTCAGAACAAGCAGCGTTTCAAGCCACTCAAATCGCTCTTGTAGAGAATAAAAAACATGAATTTTATGAACAAAGTATTATGTCTTATGATTCACCACTGTGCTCTGAAGCACAATTACGATGTGACGAATGCCAATGTGAAGGCAACCGTAGAACCTCAGGCAACTGACCCAAGTGAATACGCTACGCTGACCTAGGTTCATATAAAAGTACTATCTTCCTGGCGACATTGGTATAGTGGTTTCCAAATGTGCACGGCGACAGAAGCATCGCAGTCATCAACGGTTGCGCAACAGCCGCTTGAAGACTAGAAAATGAGCAGACATCGGTGTCATAAAAGGTTCGTACGTGTGCGGTCTTATTATTGTGGAATACAATAACAGATGCTATTCCAAGGCATAAAAAAAGAACGAAAAACGCTAGGCACCCAGCAAATGAAATGACGCGTTTCTCGGGGCACAAAGTTGGCAAAGTTGTGCTGCAGCTGCAGCGGCCACAACGGAGTGTCAGCATAGAACATCGATCTTACCATGGCCAATCCTGGTGATGTAGTTCCACACGAACTCTTCGGCTGAGTGGAACCGATGCAGGTCACGCTGCATGAACGCCAGCAGCTCCAGTCTGCGCTGCCACTCGCCAGACGGGTTGGGCACGGTCAGGTAGTCGCTCAGGTGGCCGCACAGGTACGCCAGCCACACAGCGTTGGTCTGCGGGTGGAACAGGTCCCAGCGATTCCTGTGCGCCGATGCCATGTCGAGCCATTAGATATGCGATGCAATAACGCTTGCACTCTAATGCGCACCATTTCTATCACTCGGTAACCTACAGCTTCATGTAGGCCATATTACGGAGGAGCTGGTGTGTGTCTCCCTTCTTGTCTTGTCATGTTTAAATTTTTTTTGGCGATGTTTCCCTATCGTGTACGGAAGACATGTTTGCGAAGTCCTATATTCGACTAAAAACACAAGAGAGACAAGTGCCATAACCACATTCAGTACGCTACATTTACTTATATTTATGTAAATTTGTACAGGGTGTTTCAGCTTTCAAAAATTCTTACAGGTTGCCTGTGGCAGATAGCACAATTATAGTTCATGAGCTGGTCTACTCGAAGAGGCGGACGTTATTTGCACAAGAAATTGAAATGCATAATCGAATAATTAACAGAATTTCACTGCTTAAGTTTTTAAATAATTACCTGATGGCCCATATTGCAATATACAAATTGTAGCCGTGGAGTTCGCAAGGCAGATCCACTTGGAACGGATTCTCGGGGTGATAGCAGTTTCGAGGTATTCATTCCCGAACTTTGCGGAGAAATGCATTGGCGTTCCAGTTAGTTTCTTAACAAAACGTCACTTTATGCATTAAAGGTTTTGGCGCCTAAACCCCATAATTTAATTTCATGTTCATCCATAAAAAGACACAAAGAGCACGTAAGCACTCGTAATATGTTCTCGAACATCTTGCAACGCCGTGACTTGCCGGGAGCGCAACCGAAATCTCTGAGGCCTTGCACAGCATGCACAGTCTCTCTCGTTAAGCCTAAACGCCGAAGAATCCGAGAACAGCCTTAGGAAACAGCCCCGAATGGTCACGAATACTGTGCTGCCGAAGCTTCTAGGCACAAATGTAAACCAAATTCAAGCATCAGTTCGGAACAAGTGGGCCAAAGAGTGCACGACCACGGAACCGAAACAAAACGTTTTAGCGCGCAGCCGTGAGTGCTGTGCTAAGGCTCGTTGCCTTGGCTGCGCAGCCAAGATATGGACAGACAGAGTGTACATGGCACATTAGACATGCCTATAAACATTGTGAAAGGATTCCTTTCTAACCTAAGACAGGGAAAGAAGGCGAATGTAAGCGAGACGCTGCAAACATAACGAACGAGCCCCACACAAAGCATCGGCATTGCGCCTTGCCTTTTGCTCTTCGTTACAATATCGAGCCATTTATTAAGTCACGCCTAGCCATTTGCCAAAAAGAGGTTAATCGATGTAGCTGTCATAAATAAACACGTCGTTGTTATCAACCTCTATCTGCTTCTATCTAATTAAAGAGGCAGGTTCTATTTCATATTGCTGCAATACTCCTGAATTAAAGGTTGCATCACTGACTCAAAAAAAAGAGACGGCGCCGCTATGGCGTTGTCGTATCAATGTTATTACGGCAATTGTGATTATTTAAAAAATTATTACTGGGTTTTACGTGCCAAAACCACCATTTGATTAAGAGGCATGCCTCAGTGCGGGACTCCGGATTAATTTAGACCACCGGTGTTTTTTAACGTACACCTAATTCTAAGTACACGGGTGTTTTCTGCATTTCGGCCCCTTATAAATGCGGCCGCCGTGGCCGGGATTTGATCCCGCGACCTCGTGCAAGCACCATAACTGCTAAGCAACCATGGCGCATAATTGCGATTATGGTGTGACGAAGCGGAAGATGCCTAAATGGTCGCTCAAAAGACTATGCTACGTACTATCCCTTCTTTTATTAAAAAACAACTAAATCCTGCGTCCTGGTTTTTTTTTCTTTTTGTATGAGAAGTGTTCGAATATGGTAAGTAGCTTTCTTTCGTGTGTACCATGCCCTGTAGTTATTTTAACAACGAAGCTGTTCTAGCTAACGGTAAAAAGTGGCGCCTGCTGTCGCAAAACCTCGCCGAGCAATGACGTCAGTGCGTTGCCTAGCAACCACTTCGCGGAGCGGCGTGTGCCTCGCCTTCTCTCCGTGCCGTCTACATGTTGCCTTGACATGGGACGTTAAGAAGAGAAAGGAGAGCATCCGCGCGGCACGCGCAATGCTCGGGAGAGGGAAAGAGAAAATGAGAGCGAGATAGAGAAACAGATTGTAGCAGCATAAACGAGGCAACGCGCAGAGCTGCTGCCGACGTCGCCCGCGTTGCTTAGCCGCGCGTGCGCCGAAGCAGTAACGATGACGTCACCTTGCGTTGCGTAGTAACCGACGGCGCAGGTGCGCGCTCGCTTCGCCCGACACAGACACGGCTCGCTGCCTGCCTGCCTGCCTGCATTTGTGACATGCCAGGAACGCTGTCGCTTGCATGCGCCGACGCCCCAGCGCTAGTCACACGAAATGTCGCGAAAGGGAAGCTACCTCCGAAAATGATTGCTCGAAAATACCTTCCCTACATGCGTAGTTAAGTTAAGCTAAGACCTAGCAGCAACGAAGTTAATATCTAGCAGTCTCAGCCAGTAAGACTTAAGGATTGATGCTTTCGCTGTGCCTAAGCTTTGCACGACCGAGTGCAAACTTGCCCAATTTTTTTCCAGATCCCTCTGTAAGGCTGAGCGAAATTCGGTGCATTAGAACATTCGCAGAATCCCTTTAAAACGGCATCGTGTCCAACGCTACCTCTGTATAATGAAACTCAATATTACATTGCTTTCGAGGAGGAATACCACGAAAGCCATCAGCAAAACAAATAAATGAACCATGCAATTCGTTTCCTTACTTTATTACCCTTTCCAGGGTGAGGTATTGGGCCGTCTTGTCTTTGTAGACGCAATTGTAGTTCCTCATGCGCAAGATGATTTCATTGTCTGCCAGAAAACATAATAGATATATCAGACAAAACTCGTTTTGTATGATATTTACTTCTCAAGATTTCTCACGAGTACAATAAATATTGTTTCATACATAACGCTTAAGACGATCAGTATTCTACAACCTTCAACAGCTATCATAATATGACAAATCTTGAGATTCTTTGTCTTTATTCTTTGTCCACAATATTTAGAATTGTTATTAAGAGAAACTGTTAACCATGTTTGATACCACTTTCCCAGTTGTATTTGTGTCCCGACTCTGCTAGAGCCTTATATACAGGGTGTCTCAGCTACCAGTAATTTTTTCGTTACTGAGATTTAATTTATTGTAATTACTTATCTATCTCGAGAAGTACTGTCCTAAATTATCAAATTGTGAATGAGAAAATTGTAGAGCAACATGAAAAACTCCCGATACAGCTTTCTGTTGCTAAATACGTGCTACATAAATGTATTTTTCCGAGTGTAAAAGAAGCCCGCGATTAAACACAGAATTGCCGCACGACTGGCCGCTCGAGGCACTTTGAGTGTATTCGCGGGCTTCTTTCATGCTCGGAAAAACACTTTTATGTAGCACGTATTGAGCAACAGAAAGCTCTATCGGCAGTTTTTGATGTTGCTCTACAACTTTCGCTTGATACTTGGATAATTAGGACAGTACTTCTCGAGTTAGATAATTAATTACAATTAATAATTTAAATCTCAGTAACGAAAAAAATAATGGCGGCTACTCCACTGTACTGGAAACAATACGCACTAGGTTTGCTTCGCGTAACGCCGTTCCTCTTCTTATAAATCATGCTGCGTGATAGCTGGGACACCCTGTATCAGGCTAGCAGTATGAATTAAATCAATAAAAATAAATTAAATCTCACGATTTATAAGTAAATGATGAACAAAAGAACTCGAATCATCATCATCATCAGACAACTTATGTTCTGTGAAGGAGACTAAGCTCTTTCCTAGAGATATCTGGTTACCTCTTGTCCTACTTCTGCCCACTCCACGGTGGTATGCCTGAAAATTTTCTTATAACATCACTCTACTGCTCATATGCTGCTAAGCCACCCTCAACCGTCTCTCCCTCTTCCTATCTCCTCTAAAGATACGCCTGTCATTTTTTTCATTTTATCTGTTTTTGTGTGGTGTACTTATCTGTTTCAAATAACTCAGTTGTGCTCCAAGCATGGACCCTGTCAATGTTCACACTGGTGAATTTAATTATCTCTTGCTAAGGATATCTGCAAGCTGCCCTTCGTGAAATAACTGCCAAGCAAATGCGCCACAGAGCATTTTTATTCTGCAAGATTACATACGATACGGGCCCCCTGTAATTCCTTGGACAATGAAAACGTGTTTTTTTGCTTTTTTCAAGAAGTTGACCACTCATCATTAACTCTGGTTCCTTTGCCGGGCTATGGTTGGTTAAATTAGTTTTTTGAATAATAGTCTTGCAACCGGTACTCAGTTTTTCTATTTACAAGCTCTGGCATTTTCCCCACTCATGGCAAGTATTTCGAAACTCGATCATGTTACCCAAAAAGCATAAGTCATTCAGCTATCGCACATTCATTTGTTCGCCTATTATTTCCGAATCTAGCATATGGAATACTTCTTTCAAGCATTCACTCAATAAAAATGGAGATTATGTTTGCAGGACAGCCATTCTTATTCGGTATTCTACTACACGTTAAAATTATCCTAGCTCTCGGTATTTGTTGATACAAACAGCTCCACTGTTAATAACACTGCAGTGTCATTAAACACGATCAAGGTATCCAGTCGTCTCCTCAAGTACAGTATCGCCGCCGTTTTTAAAGTTATGGGGTTTTACGTGCCAAACCACGATATGATTATGAGGCCTGCCGTAGTGGGGGATTCCGGAATATTTTGGACCGCCTGGGGTTCTTTAAACGTACACCTAAATCTAAGTACACGGTTGTCTTCGCATTTCGCTCCCCATCGAGATGCGGCTGCCGTGACGGGATTTGATTCCGTGACCTCCTGTTTAGCAGCCCAACACAATAGCCACTAAGCAACCGCGGCGGGTTCCGCCGTTCAGCATGACGTGTAATTTTATTCAATTAGCTACTTTCGTTTCTCCCCACAACATATCACGCAAATGGCTTTAATCTCTATCCCTATTTGTACATATTTCGTTGTTCGAGTACGTTACCACTCTACACACCGCTGAGATTTCATTACGAGTGAAACCCATTTCACATTAATGAAAAACACTCTAGTCGGCATATATGCAGAATCAACGGAAATTAGTTAGTGATGGTTTACTGCAGCCACTAAAAAATGAACAAAAAAAAGTTGCAGTGGCTTAGCTCGGCTATGCCAGGATATACGTAGCGTTAGCAAAGGTTCAGCTGATTATTCTTAGCTTTCCTGGTTGTCTAGATTGTCAAGGATTAGCTTGATTGTCATGCTTACTACTGCTCCAATGACACACACGCGGTATACGTATTATGTGGCACATGTATTCATTCCTCCTACGCTCAACCGCTAATTGCCAGGCAACTACTTCGGGATCCGATGAGTCAAGCTTCTCCGTTCTTCTGCGCTGTTGAGCAGCATTTGCGCTCTCCTTCTCCATGGCTATACCACACTGGCAAACGCCAGTCAGAAGCGCAGCGGCTCCAGCGCAGTGTCAGATGGCGACTGCACGGCGACTGCACAGCGAGCGCGCGCCGGCGCCAGTGCGTCTACCACGGCTACGACGTCACTCCTCTGGAATGCGCAGACCGGCGGCGGTGAGTCGCGTGCGGCGGCGGCGGAGTGCGCGAGAGGTGCCGGCTCCGGTGGCTCCGGTGCGCAAGCCGTGTGACATCACTGATCCTTGCGCATGCGCAGCACGGCTCTTGATGTGCCGCGCGAAACGGGCTTGGCTAGGCCAGTGTAGCTAACGCTACGAAAGCGGCACCTCAGCACGAACTTGTACAGCGTGATTTTAAAACACGTCACAGAAGCATGCTCAGAATGACAGATGCATACCGCACCAGCTATAATACGAGAGCTTGTTGCTTACCGTTGACATTGAAATGCTTGCACAGATGCCATAGCTCTTCGAGTATGGGAAGCGCACAGTAAAATAAACGTACAAACATTCATGTGTTCAAGTTGCGCAATACCCAATTGCGCGTTCTAGCAGAAGTGGAAAGAATTCGATCCTCAGTGGCAGCAGTAGGAAACGTTTTCTTTTCCTTCAGCATACGATGAGCCATGCTGTGATGAAGGCAAAATGAAACCCTGTCGTACCACAGAGCTGCTTAGCTGCCGATGAGTTGCTAATGGCGTGCGCACTGACAGACAAAATACGGTGGCCGTTGCGGTTTACGGCAGGCCACAAAAATTAAAGTTTGATCATTTGTCTAACACCAGCTGTACATATATTCGTTATATCACTCGTTTACTCGCAGTTGCGTGATTTTCTTGGTAAATCGGTGAGTCCAGTACCGCAAACGAAATCAGATAAGGTAGTTCAATGGAAAATGATGCCCCCTTACTCAATGCTCCTCATGGGGCCTGTAAGGCATATTGAAATACATAAATAAATAAATAAATAAATAAATAAATAAATAAATAAATAAAAAATTAATAAATAATAAATAAATAAATAAATAAATAAATAAATAGCGTACACGTGTGCATGGTGCTTTAATGTGGATGCTTAGGGCTAGTCGCTATGGTCCCATTCCTCCAACGGAATATTGCGAATGTCTCAGTTCGCACGATTATTCTAGTGACATAACGCTGACATACACGAAGCCCCAAAAATGATAGTAACCACTTTAAGGTATATTGTCTACAAAATAATTCTAAGAAAATTATACCGTTAAGAGGGGAATGACGCTACAGCCTTCTAAACAAGGAGTGTGCGCCCTGTGATGCGCGTCCGCTGCACGGCGGACACGATGTCCACACAGATGTCTCAGAATAAAAGTGTCTGCCGCACGGGTCTGTCCATAATCATGAGTTACTTCACGGAAAAGAACTGCCTTCGTAGAGTTCACTCGAAGCAATATTTCACTGGTAGCGTGTGTTGCGAGTACGGCGCGGCCTTTCCCGCAAACTTTACCACTGTACCACTGTACTTTATTGTGCACAACTACCTCGCCACGCCGCTAGTGGCCGCCGCTTTTCATTGTTAGTTGCGGTATTGACGGTGACGTTCCGCATAGCCTTGCGGCGCGAGATCAAATGCCGGAGTAGGACGATGGCGTGAATACGTGTCAGGCAACCACGGCACCACCACAGCATCTTTCCTGCATGGCGTTGGCCACCAATTCTATGCTGCAGACTAGCCAATACGGTTAGGACCAAAGTTGCTCAACGCAAGACTAACGGAGAGGATTATATTGGTCCGTCCGGCAGTTTCCGCTTGCTTCACGCTGCCATTCGATGCAGTCGTGGAGGGGCAGCATTCGTCACTTCTAATGGAGCAGTTTTTCGCAAAGGCTAAAAAGGGAACATGATTGCAGACGTTAGGCGTATATCATACAGACTAAGGCTTGTGGATTTGAAAGCGCTTAACGCCTGCTATAGGTATAATGAAATAAAGTGATGTGCATGACGTAGCCAGCGTTGATGAGACAGTTTTACTGGGCAAATGTTGCTCATTGGGGCAGCAGCGAGGCGCGCTATATCAACGGGTGCTCAACAGTAGCTCCAAATTAGCAAATTTCAGCAGTAGTCATCAGCGAGATGGCTCTTCTCTAGTCCAGTAATCGCCCACGCAGATAAATGTTTTTTTTTTCTTCTCTTTAGCGCAGTTTCTACGGCGTGCTTTACATCATGCAGCGAAAGCAATTTCGACTTAGAACTGTACGAAACCTACTGTAAGTCATGCGGCCGAAGTTGTCGTCGACGAGGGTGACCTTGAGGCCGCCTCCCTTGACGCAACAAGTGCGGCCGTCGATGAGGAAGTGGTGGTTCTTGCTCGTGGATGGCAGCACCCTGATGTTTTCCTCGAGCAGGTTCCGGTGCTCGAACTGCAGCTCTCGTTCAGCGACCGCCAACGTGCACGCGACCTGGCCGATGATGCTGATCGCTTGCGCGGGCTTGATCTGCGCACGGTATTCGGATACAATTTTAGGCGCGTGTATTTGCAATTAGAACTGAAAACTTAGCTAGTTGGTAAGCATCCGCCTTTCTGTTCATGCAGTGCTCACAAAAACAAGGACTAAGAAAACGAATGCACAGGGAATGCGCTGCGTGCGTGTCCTGTGCATTTGGCATCTGTGCATTTCGCAACGTGTGTAATATCGTGATATCATACATTTTATCTCGCTTTGTAAAGATAACGCCACCCTCCACTTCATGGCAAGGCATTTTAATTTAACGCATTTTAAGTTGCGGAGTAACGGATCGGTGCACTTCGTTTATCGTCTCCATGGCTCGAGATCTCGAAATAAACTTGTCTTCTAAAATAAATGCGTACTTTTCCCGTAATCTCCCATATAGTGTACCACAATAAAGACCGAGGACGTTGATATCGGTGACGATCGTAAACAAACAAAAGGAAATATATAATATTTTCGTGTCACAAGAAACCAACACAACTAAAGAGAACAGCATCCGGGCCCCTACGAAAATGGCAAAAAGCCACGAGTCAATGAGCCACGCACAGTATTTGGATTTCGTGTTGACGACACGCCGGCAAGGACAAAGACACCTGGGTTCACGTATTGACTGAGAATGATTAATGTACCAAACATGAACTTTTATATTCAGTTTCCCCAAACATATGCCTGGAACAATATCTCGCGCGAAAGTTCAAAAAACTCATGTTTTCGCGTTGACGTTTGGCTCAGGCCGGTGAGCGAGTTCAACGAGTGAATGCATTCTGTAGCAGCACTTAAAAAAACGCATTCCCTCTTATTGTTCGTGTACAGGATGCTTCACTACACAAGTTACATAGCACGCAGACGGTGCGCCGTTCTCTCATTGAAAAGCTTCAACTGGCGAATGTGTATGTCACGCGCGCTGCTTCAACGTATTAGGAGAAAACATTAAAATGAAAAAAAATTTTGAGATGTTAGGTGCCAGAATTACGCTCTTATTATGGGACACACAATGGTGGGGCACTCCGGAATGAATTTGACCACCTGGGGTTCTTTAACGTGAACCTAAATCTAAGTATAAAATCGTGTTTGCATGTCGCCCCCTATGAAAATTCGGCCACCGCTGCCGGGTAGTACCCGTTACCTCGAGTTCAGCAATGCAGCCATAGCCACAACTAGACTTTGGCTCTGGAGCTCCTACCTTAATGCAAGGGAAATGAACTAAGAGATCGTTTTTAATGCGCGGATCGTTTTTTTTTTTTTTCGCAGACATCACGCATTTTTCGCTATGTCCGTAGGTAACCTAACCGCTTTACCGCCAACTTGGGTCTCTGGGTATGTGCCCGAACCGACAACTTGACAGTGGACAGCTTGGGCCAGTGAGTGTGTGCAAATGGGCATACGACACTAGATAAGTAAACAGTCTTGGCCAATCCTACAGAATTGGTATGTGCCACAAGGTAGGTGCCCGGATAGGCAAGCACGACAAGAGGCGAGAATTGAATAAGTCCGTAAATGAAAATTCAAGGCGTCAGGTACAAAGAAGTGAACAAGTCGGCTTCAAAAGCAGCCCGAACTGGTCAAATAAGTTCACAAAATAGGCACAGAGCGTGCATTCAACGGGGAGCGATAAGCTGCAGAAAAGAGGAGTTGAACTCAGCAACAGGAAATTGAAGAAGTCGGCCACAAAGATGTGAATAACTTGTCAATACAGCGTGTCACTGAATTGCCTCAATGGTAATCAGTGATCACATTAACGTCGAAGTTCATCGTGGGTTGTGTTCTGCCACATATCTTTTTGTCATTTTTGCTCTCCACTGCACGTTCAATATTGACAGCACTGAAGCATGTCTTGAGAGAAACTAGATCAGTGACTCGTCATCATTTATGCGACAATAAGATAGCTCTACTTCCGCTTCATATATCTGTTAAAACTGCATATAAAATAACTGTAGCTTTCATAGATTGCTACCCATTTTTGCGTGCTAACTTGTGTAGTTTTGTCCCCTGCAATGTCAAATAATGTTCTGTCGAAAAGCTAGGTATGCATGGAGACCAGCCTTGATGCAGTAAGGTTTTATGGTATCCAGAAGCAGTGCACACTGCTTCTGAATGCCAGCCTTGAATTTTCATTTACGGACTTATTCCCTTCTCGCCTCTTATTGTGCTTGCCTATCCGGGCACCTACCTACCTAGTGGCACACACCAATTCTGTAGGATTCGCCAAGAATGTTTACTTGTCTAGTGTCGTATGCCCGCTCAGCCGAGTTCGATGAAGTAGCGACCTTCAATTTTATTTAAAGCAATAGAAGTAATGTCGAAGGTACTTTCGGTACAGAATTGCCGTGTAAGGCACACCTTCCGGCAAACTGTACACACGCACAAAGAAAACACAAATAAAACAACGCCTTGGAAACATCAAATTTATCAGTCTCAATAGAATATTCAGAAATTATTAAAATGTTCTTTGGCTTTGCTTGAACTAGGAAAGAGAAGTAGCACATGAAATACTCCTTGCTATAAGCCGTTTTTAGTTTGAGTACTATAACGCGTGGCAAAGATCTCGCTGTAGAATAGTGAACTGTCAAGGCACACCTGGCCTTTCATGTACGAATGCGCTTTATTTTTCTTAATACTTGAAATATTTATATTTCGTTACACGCGTCCGATTACCTTAGAATGGAGGACACTGGGACCACAGTAGTCGCTCTCCACCACGAGGTAGTGCTGCTCCTTGGGCCTCATATCTGCAGAACAAAATAATCACGCCTGAAATCACTACAGCCACACCTAAATTCACCTAATTTTCTAAAGCAGCTACATGCCTTTCAGGGATGCTTTCATGTGTACAGGTCATACATGGTACAAATTGCAAAAAAAAGGTCAACACTGAAACATCCCCAACTGCATTCATAGGACGCAAACGACACAAGTACATGCTGAAAACTTGAACGACGCTGTGGAATTTTTGCTGCATGTGTGCTAAATGGTGCACTCACAAAACAGTTAAATTATTCCTCCACTTTTTTCTAATCAGGCTTGACTCAATGCATAGAAAAACCTGAAGCCCGTTGACTCGCCGAAAACGTTCCGAGTTCTTGCGCGCGTAAGTTCACGACGTTCTCTATAGTATGCTTCATTGCTACTTAAATATCAACAAAGATTTCTTGTTCAAACACACATTGCTAAACCGCAAATATATCAGTGCATTACAAACGCAACAACATGACACAGGTGGCCTACGGGTGTGCCTAAGTCAGTGATAACCTTGCGCCTTCTCTTAGAAATTCTGGAACATCTGTAACGATTAGGCCCATTCAGCCGAGTTCGGTGAGGTAGCGACCTTCAATTTGGGCTTCAGAAGCGCCACTGCACAAGGTGGTTAC
The DNA here is from genome assembly GCF_013339745.2 of Dermacentor silvarum. NCBI lineage: Eukaryota > Metazoa > Arthropoda > Arachnida > Ixodida > Ixodidae > Dermacentor > Dermacentor silvarum. The sequence continues at coordinate 83,857,602 of NC_051156.1, read as the reverse complement.
TTAGTAACTCAATTCGTCTAAGTAGCTGATCAGCACTACGGGGCTATTCTTGATGCGCAACCGAGGGATATGTATCCTGTGGGGCGATTGAGGATCGTTACGTAGATGTATCGCACAATGTTTTGCATCGAGGTTGCTTGCAACAAAGCTGCCGAAGTTGCCGAAGTTTTTTTCTGCTTCAGTTAGTAGCAATAGATCTCATGCTCGAATTTCTACTGACACAACTAATATTTCATTAGGAGATCAAGCAAGCAGTCTCGATGCAGCAAAACAGCCTGTTTTACTAAGTCTGCGGGTTAGGGTAATTGGGATTTGTCAAGGTGAAAATGGCGAAAACACAAGACAGTGAAAAAGACAGCGCTGCCTCCGCCGTCTTTCAGTCTTTTCTCTTAGCCCTCGTACCCATTAGAATATGCTTGATTTCTTCCCAGAATACCGAATTAAATCATTGCAATGTTAATGTGGACAAAACCCTGGACCTAGAAGACGGACGTAAAAAAAAAGAGTGCGTAAAAATATGCAACAGCAGAATCTCCATGGAATATCTCTAACTATACATATGCTGTGGAGATTTACAAGCAGGAATATTGTTGCCCTCTTATGCAAACGCGAACTTTAAAAGAGAACCACTGAATTAATTAGAGGGTGGTTCGTGTTATCGCGATAAGACTTGCCAGGGTGCGGCTGGTAGCACCGCGAATGAGTCAGGGCGTATTCATCGTATGCTTTGGCAAAGTTTTCTGGCAGGGTGTCATCCACGAACACAATTCTGGGAAAACAGAAAAACAAAAGACAGAAATAAATTCCCGCAAGTTGCTTTTCATCTACGCTTTATGGGCAATTCCACTCACCTGCGTATAATCCTAAATCCGTAACACTTATTTGTTAGGCCCATATGCAGGTCGCTGAGCTTCCTGTGAAATGCAAAAGGCATTGGATAATTGTTTACCTTAACAAGTAGCCATTAAAATAGGTTATTTTTGATGCAATGCTGGAAACTAGTTGCGGACAAAAAAACACTATCCTGCTTGCAGCATTTCGGAGTCCAATCAGTGCGGTAGTATTTACAAAAACACCTTATCCTTATTTATCGCCGTCTAGCCCTCTCCAACACTTCATCGAATGTTGATAAATAACTGTGCTAGAGTTTGCCTTTGCACATGTTCCACAAGGTCTGCTTACAATCGTTTTCCGATATATCTCATAACAATCGCACAGCGCTTATTGTTGTATTCCTATTCGATACCATCCGCCTTTGCTAAGTGGCTGTAGCGTTCCGGTGCTGTGCACGAATCCACAGGCTTGATTCGGCGCGGCGGCTGCTGTGTGCCGATGGGTGTCCAATGTGAAAACGTTGATGCGCCATGTTTCGCATACACTAAGCATTCAAGTGTGTCAAGATTGTTCCATAGCCCTTTAGTGCAGCGTCTCCCACGGCTACCTTGTCGCTTTGTTAAGGTAAACATCCTGTTACTTGAGGCGCGAATGCGATATTCGGAATTGTTGAACAGTCAATTATAGGCGAACACACAGCTCATAACTCCAGACATGCAGGTTAACAGCAACATGCGACTCGTGACCGGAAGTAAAACCCGCGCCTTCTCCTGGCAACCACCGGCGCCTTTATACGAGCTTAGAAATAAATTCTGCAAAAGTGACAGTCCCGTCTTCTGGCTTCGTCTAGAACGACAGTAAGTAGCAGTTGTCGCGCGCTCTTTCTTGAAACCTAGGTGATCCCTCGGGATCCCTATATTCCAAGGAACTCGGAAACTTAACTCGGTAGGCGGCAGGACTAGCTTGTGATCTGGCCACCACCGGTTGGTAGCAAGGGCCCGAGCCATTACTGGTATTAAGTGCTTCGCGTAACATTCATTCTCAAAGTGTGTACAATATTATTTTAACTGCGTAGCTGAGTTTGTGCAGAGAAATACGGAGGGTAGTGGAGAGAAAGTCGCCCAATAACTATCCCTCGCTTCACTTCACCATTAATGCGGCAGGAACAAAAAAACATATAAAAACATGTACATGCGACAGTATATGTACGAACTCAAATTATCTTCATCTCCGAGAGTTTTACTAGAGTGCAACGAAAGTAACAGTCACAACACTTTTATACGCGTATATTCCATTTATGAATGTATGGCGTTAACACTCGTCTGTTAGCTTGTTTATTGTATGCCGTAAACTAATGTCTATGAGAACAAATATTGACTAGTGGCACTGGCACAAACTTTAACACACTATAACAGAAATAGGCATGCTCTAGAAGGCGTAATATTCCACCACACTCGCAGTGCAGGGTCATGAGAAACGTTCTGTTATTATAGCACAAATTTTCGAAATCAGGTTCTTATGGGATATTACGCAACAGTAAACGTTATTTTCGGGCCAGTAGTAATTGTTACCAATGGAACAAACTAAACTCTCCCAGCAACAATTCCTCGTAATAAGCGTTAAAATGTTTTTTTACCACATATTCCCACACCTGTGTTTCTCGGAAAGCTAAGTACGTGGCTGAGACAAAAGGTTAGTCTCCACAGAATTTTGGTATGTCCCACTGTACCACTATTACGTAAACACATGGCAAGTTCGTCAACGAAGACGGTTACTGAAAAAAACACTAGGTATTTACCAACGTCATAACTCGTTATCTTACTTATCAGTGTTGCTCCAACGGCAAAGTGCGTAGACAGTGTCGTAAAAAGCAGCCTTTTGCCTGTAATGATTACACTACATGCCAACAGAACATACGCGCGCATGTGGATGTACAGGCCTATCTGCTACTGGCTTCGTTGTTATCGCTACATACACACAATCTTAAACTAAACGTTATCATAGGCGGCGCCCTGGCCGTCTGCCACTGCCTCCGGCGCATTGTCAATAAGCCACCCCGAACAGCGCTTCGTCTCGACAGCGCCTGTGCACGGTAATGGAAGTTCTTTTCGAGAATGGCATGGCCTACCTGCTGCTGAAGACGACGCAGTACACCCTGGATACTGAGTGCGTGTCGATGGAGTACAGCTGCACGACTGTGTCCGTGGCCGTCGGCGCCTTGCTTCCCACGTCCACCATGTAGGTTTCAGAGTCCACGGTCTCGGCTTTCTTCCTCAGCTTGGTGCCTTTGTACCTACGCACGAATCCAAAATTTCTAAATGGACCGAAGTATCAGCGATGGCTGGCGGCTTCGCTGCTCTCTTTCCTACCCCGTCCCCTCTCCCCCTTATCCCCAAAACAAAGGAATGCCGTGACGACCACAGATGTCTCCGAAAGCTCATCAAAGTCCTTGTTCGGGGTATTGCACAAAGAGGTAACATACGTACAAACGCCACATCACTGCCACAATATCTCCTACAAAGAAGTGTGGAAGAGACAAACAAGATTGTGTAAGAATACAATACGCTATAAGCGCGCATAAATTTCCATATGGCCAATACACCTGACATCGGTAAGCATAAGCGAAGAAAATTACACAGGTGAAATGGATGCTAACGAACTCTCTAGACCCTCACAGGCTGTGTTCATTGATTATGTAGCCAATCATTCCATTTCTTTGTCAAGGCGACAGATAAAATAGCTATTTGAAAGTGTTAGTTTCGTCATATAAGCGCTCAATACCTAAAGTTTTCAAAGGGAATGCGGGTGGCGGATTTGTGATAGAAGCTGTGTTAACCATTGTAGTTTCATGCAGTTATGACAATGCAATAATTCTTCTGCGCCGTCTCTTAATTTTATATCTGAAGAAATATTTGTATTTGCATGAGCGTTTGACCACGGTTTCAACAACACAATTTGGAATCGTTGTTCGATGCTGAACCAAGCACCGAAGTGTCTCTTGCTAACAACACTTTCAGCTTACATTCTAACGCATAGCGTTTAGTAAATAAAAATTGATATTATCCTTATCCCTATTAAAAGAGAATTAGTTAATACGCAGATATTACAGATCCAGCAGAACGATCGTCGGAAAAACAAATTAAGGTAAGGAACTTCAATTTTCCTGAACTGACTCGATACATACTCCACTCATATTGCTAAGGATTCCAGCGTCAATTACTCATCAACCATCGCGCAACATCGTGCTGCAAGTAGAGTGCACTTGTAAGACTGTCAGGAAATGAACAGTGATTCATATGTTGAAGTTTACTACACGATTTCTGACTAATGATTCCTCACTTTCTGTAAATATGACATAAGACATCTACAAATTTTTCACTTCAACCATCTACTAACATTGGAAGGATGTATTTCACAGAGTACTTATATTTCCTGGTGTATTTCAAGTACAATATGCACGGCTGTGTTAATTAATGATCAGTGGAACTACGGTTACTAGGCCTTTCGGCGAATCGGTAAAAGGAAAACATCAGTGAATAGTAAATTTACGCACGGCCGGCAGCCTTAAAAGCGTTCTTTCAGGAAGCATACAGTCACATTAAAAGAGGGCATAAAACGACACGGACAAGACTGAACAACACAAGCAAGAACAACAGGGCGCTTTTGTTGTTCAGTCTTGTCCGTGTCCTTTTTAGCGCTCATTTAATTTTACTTTTCACCATAAACCAACCAGCCCCGCAGCAAGCCTTATTTCAGCAGGCCCCACACACCAGACACGTGGTTCTTGCACGCACACACTTTCGTCACCGGAAGAAAAAAAAGGATCGGTACAAAACGGATAGGAAAGCATGTGCTCGGAAATTCGCACTATTTTCAGCATCGTTAATGCGGGTTCGAAAAATACGCACTGCACCAATTGCATTCGGTCATTGATGAAAATGTACACTGCGAGCTCACTTACCGGATTATTATATCACGCATTCAGAAGCCCGCGAATACAAGTAAAATTGTCGCGCGACTGGCCACTCGAGGCGCTTTGCGTGTATTCGCGAGTTCCTTTCACGCTCGGAAAACACTTTTATGTAGCACGTATTGAGCAACAGAAAGCTGTATCGGTAGTTTTTCATGCTATTCTACAATTTTCTCATTGGTGCTTTTCATCTAAATGTTTTAAATGAGAAGTTAATGAACTAAGACTAATGATGTAATTAGGCGGAATACAAAAAATACGCTGAGTACATCCAAGCGATGGCAAACAACACCTTGGTTCTGTTCAGCTGCGTAGCATTTGCATAATTTTAATGTTTGGCTCAAGGTCAGTAAAACACACTGTATAAGCCCGTTCGCAGATAGATGTACATTTCACCGATGTACCGACCGACCCAGCAGCAGTAACCACGGCAAACACGGGAGAATAGGCAATGGCATCGCTTTGAAAATATTGCTCACGGCTGCCGTAGGGCATCGTTGAAGGTCATGGCCTGCGGGCTGTCGCACAGCGTCATAAGTTTGTTCAAACAGTCGTTGTAGCACTTGCGGCAGCTATGTGGATACTGTGAGAGATAAAATATAAATAAAAATTAGGCACTTCATCGCACGGTCGCCGCCTATGAAGAATGGCGTTAGCGGAACACTGGAATGACAAGATGGCAACGTTTATACGGAATCAAAAGTTATGAATAATGGTACCCCTCAGGCAGGCTGCTCCAAGTGTTTATACGGAGAAGTACATTTCAAGTTGACTGCGTTATCCTAGGTGGCTTAGCTTTATGTTGTCGCTGGTGGCGGCAATCCGTAAAACGGGGCACTGAAAATAAATCGACTGCCCGCGCATTGCGTCGGCAGGAAACGCCGCCACCATTTACAAGGTAGTCACAGTTTAGCCCGAAAGACGAAGCATCGATTGCGATAGGAACTTAGTGGACAGCTTTACGAAGTCAGGATAGTAGTTTTGTTAGAAATATCAACTTATAAACATAGGTACAGTAACTAAATGAACAAGCGTGGTGTCACGCGCGCACATGCAAAGGTGAACACATCTCACTCGATGACCGCGGAAACTCGCTGTCAAAATGCAGTAGTGAGGAAGCGTGGCGTCCGCAGCGAGCGAATTGACCTTCGTGCTGAGCCTCGCAGCAACGCAAACTAAGCCGCGAAAACACAGCGCGCGGCGGACTGTCCCCCCGACGCAGATGGCTTTCAAGATACAGCGGCGCGGGCCGTAGGGCGGGCGGGCGCGCTCGGCCACCGGGGCCCCGGAGCAACCCCCCCCCCCCTCCTCCTACCTTACCCCGGAACGTTGTGTGCGACGGAAGGCGGCACGCTTCCTTCCCGCTTCTCTCCCTTGCGTGCGCGAGATTAAGCCACAATCGCCGGCTCACCCTCGCTCGCTTTCACTCGCACATACAGCATACGGCGCGCGGCTACGATTTTATCGTCCTTGGACTTTACTAACACCCTTACCACTCCTCATCGCTTAGCGATCTTCACAGATCAAAAATCAAATAAAAATTGTTATTTGTCGCAAAAAATATACACGCATTGGGGTTAGTATATACAGAAGAAGGTCCCATAGCACAAGGCTGAACGGGCACCTCCTAAAAAAACTGAGGAGGAGGAGGTTCACCCAGTATGCAAAAAAGTCACAGGCCTGCGCGGCACACGCAGCACAGTCACAGCGTAAGATGGTGGAGCTGCTGAAGAGTAGCTCCAATTTGGGCACCACGCACAACAGGGTCTTCGCGGCAGTCTGTTCGCCTCGTCTTGAGGAGAACGAACTGTCCGCCCGGCGTCGACGGCGAGCAGTCTGCTGAGCCCGATCAAGCCTTACAACTACAACTTACATGTCCGGCGCGCCGCGTTTGCAGGCACCTTAACTAGATGGCGCCAGCATACTGGCAAAGGCTCGGCAGCTCGGGAGCGCGTTAGTTGCGCGCCTCGTCGGAATCGCATATCATCATCTGCGTCTGCGGATGCTGCGTTTGCAGCCATCTTAACTAGATGGCGCCACCATACTGGCGGAGGCTCGAGTCGCCTCTCCCTGCGTTTGCCTTAGGGTATTTTCCGCGGCCCGATGGCAAGCCCTTGCGTGGCTCAGTGGTAGAGTATCCGGCTCCCACGCAGAGGGCGCGGGCTCGATCCGGCGAGAATCGGGTACTTTTTCGCGTTTCCCGCGATAGCGGTTACGCGGCGGACGCCGGCGGCGGCATCATCGCAACCCGAAACGGAGCTTAAGCTGTAAAACTGCGACAAAAATGCCATAGCAAACCAAAGAGACATCCTCTGGAAATGCGAGGGCCTTTCCCCACCCAGGGAGCTTCTGCCACCTTCCTGAGACACGACATGGGATACCCTAATACTGTCCCCAGAAAAAAAGCTACAAAAAGGAATTATTGCCTGGGCGGAAGAGGTCACCGCAGACAAGCGGCCTTCTACAAAGCCATGAAATTTCTCTAATAAAGATGTTTCCTCCTCCTCCTATACGGAACCTCAAGATGACGGCGACGACAGAAACACGCCTGGAGTGTCCATGTAATTGGTATCACAGTAATCAATTGGTCCGCCTATAGCACATGCGGCCACAATGTGTAGGGCGCCTATTTCTTACAGTGTAACTGTCTATCGCGCATTCTACCTTGACTTCGGACGTTTGAGAGCTGTCAGACAAGTATTTCGCAATGACATGACACAATCTACCGTACGTATGCACTTACTTAAATCATTCGCAGGCATTAACATCTTGCTCTTGCAAGCATATGTGCGCAGTTTCCCAGTTATTGCACTGCTCACGCCACAGGATTTGACTTGACTGCTTCTCGCAGGTCAGTCAAGAAGGTTTTAATCCCGCATTCTACCCGCAGTTTTTTTTTTTTTCTATGGGCTGTCCTTCTGAAAACACGCAGTTGAGCAGAGACGCCTGGGGATATCTGTCAGGCGGTTACTGTTGCAGTACCCCAATGCTGATCGGCTCCAGCTCCGTTTTCAATACGTGTGTACACAGACTTAATTTAAATTTTGATTAGGGACCTTTAGTTTATTGATTTACTAATCAGGTACTCGAATTACATTGCTTGATTTGTGATCACCCTGGTTTTGAATAATTGTCGTTCCTCCATGTTAACCAACCAAATTGTTGTTTTTCCTTTTTTTTCGCTCTTGGTCGATCACGCGGTATATCAATGATTATTCACATGCAAAAGACTGTTAAGTCCGTCCCACAGCCGCTTCAACAAATAAAAGCAAAATGCGCTAACAATTTGCCAAAGCTGTATTTAACGCTCACTAAACATTGTACAAGCCGCAGCACAACACCGAGGACAACGCAAGCTGGCAGCGGGCGAGAAAGACTGTCTAGCCAACCACAAGACCCAATTATCAGAGTTCCTCTTAAAGTGAGTATGATGACGTCCTTACGCATAGATTCCCACTTGGAAGCAGGGATCCAGGTTCATCGTCTTCAGCACTTGGTCCCTGAAAGTACACGCGGCTTCAGGATAAACCTCACCTTGACTTCTGACCAGGTCATCCATTAGCATCTCGTTCCTACAAGTTTATATATGCAAGGCGTCTGTGCTAAATTAACAAACATGCAAGTGTAATCATACAATAAGCCGTGCGACAAAAAGCATGCTGCCGACCACTCTATACGGCAAATGACATTTTTTTTTAATTCTGTGCAATTGCTTATTTAGTCAATATTGTCTCGCCAGTCGATATTAACATTCTGACTAAAAGTTCTTTCGTAACTTTATAGGACTTGTCAAGCGTAAAAATTTATCTTTACTTTTGTGCAACCAGACAATGCAAGACACACTGCAACTTGCTCTAGGGAGTTGCAAAGGGCAACGTTTTAGTGGTGTCTTCCTAAAGCGTACCGTAATCTTCGATTGGACCACCCGTATACTGCTCAAAACATTTCTGACGGTAATAATGTTAATATAAAATATGCTATTTGAAACCGTCCGGAGCAGCGAAGGAATAAAAAAACGAAATTACATTTCACATCGAACGTTTGCTATAAGCAAGGAAAGTTTGCATGTTTGCTTCTCCGCTCGCAGCAATCGCAACTGCGTCTGCGGGCCGAATTTCGCAATGGTTCTTGGTGCC